>NC_138160.1:34853551-35106512 GCF_964165515.1 Mesoplodon bidens
AAAGCATTTAAAAGCAAATTTAAGATGCCATATTATTTCAACCATGCATATTTCAGTAGATATCTCTAACAGAGGAGGATTTTAAAAATTAAAACCAGAATGCTCATTACATTCTCAGTGCTGCACTGGTTTATATATTTTATCTCATTCAGTCTTCATAATAGTCTTGAGGGGAGGGTGTTGCTAGATGATTTCACCTACAGGAAAGTGTAGATTTAGAGTGTCCTGGCTCAAAGGGCTGAAATTTGAAGTGGCAGTCCTCAAATTCCCTGTCTGCTGTGTGTTCCACCCATTATGACTTCTCTTTCCTGTAAGTGTGAGGTCTCCTCTACACATTCCTTAGTGCCTTACATCTAGTGATCTTGCATCATTTTAAGAAAAGAGAAAATAAAAATGGGAAGAATCTATATTTTCAGATTTTCCTGCTTAATTTTTTCTCTAAAATTTAGGGAAAATGTCATTATACTGCCATCTTCTGGATCCTTTGAATGCTAACACATCAGTGACAATATAGATATTTAAAACCACATCGGTCCAACTCTCTAATCTAGGGCTGACATATTAAACTTTGTATAATTAAAATTATTTCTTTAGTTAATTGGAAAAGTTTTCTTTAAACAACTTAATACATTTTAAATATAGAGACTAAAAAGTAGATGTATTTAGAGGTCAGTTATTTTTGTTTGTAGGGGATGGAGGCAAACGTACATAGTTACAATTTACAAGTAATTCAACCTCCACCTTTTGGCCATTAATTTTAACCTCTTCCAATGACAGTTTTTAAAATTAATGTTAATAGAAGTGTTGGCTAGAAAAGCATTTCCACTGCTGGTGAGAGTATAAATTATCACAGTCCTTTGGGAAGGCAATTTGATGGCCTATTTAAAAAGTAAAAATAAACTATCTGTAACTTTTGACCCAGTAAATTTACTTTAGGAACTCATCCTACATATATTCTTGTTAATGTATGCAAAGATGTATATATCTTTGAATAAGATGTATAATCTCATCTTGTTTATAAAGGACTAGAAAAACCCAGCATGCTTAAGTAAATGATGTTACTACATCTATGCAATGTGGTTCTTTGAAGGTGCTTAAAAATAATGGTGTAGTTCTAAATACCCTGGTAATAATAACTAATAATGACTGATATTCTAAGAGGTTTGTTTAAAATATTTTGGCCTAACCCCAAAACACACCACCAGACGTGGACCTGTCCACCAGAAAGACAAGATCGAGCCTCAACCACCAGAGCACAGGAATTAGTCCCCCCCACCAGGAAGCCTACCCAACCTACTGAAACAACCTTAGCCACTGGGGTCAGACACCAAAAACAACGGGAACTACGAATCTGCAGCCGGCAAAAAGGAGACCCCAAACACAGTAACATAAGCAAAATGAGAAGGCAGAAAAACACACAGCAGGTGAAGGAGCAAGATAAACACCTACCAGACCTAACAAATGAAGAGGTAATAGGCAGTCTACCTGAAAAAGAATTCAGAATAATGATAGTAAAGCTGATCCAAGATTCTATTTCCATGATCCATAATCTTGGAAATAGAATAGACAACATGCAAGAAACAGTTAACAAGGACCTAGAAGAACTAAAGATGAATCAAGCATCGATTAAAAACACAATAAATGAAATGAAAAATACTCTAGATGGGATCAATAGCAGAATAACTGAGGCAGAAGAACGGATAAGTGAGGTGGAAGATAAAATAGTGGAAATAACTGATGCAGAGCAAAATAAAGAAAAAAGAATGAAAAGAACAGAGGAGAGTCTCAGAGGTCTCTGGGACAACATTAAACGCACCAACATTCGAATTATAGGGGTTCCAGAAGAAGAAGAGAAAAAGAAAGGGACTGAGAAAATATTTGAAGAGATTATAGTTGAAAACTTCCCTAATTTGGGAAAGGAAATAGTTAATCAAGTCCAGGAGGCACAGAGAGTCCCATACAGAATAAATCCAAGGAGAAATACACCAAGACACATATTAATCAAACTGTCAAAAATTAAACACAAAGAAATCATATTAAAAGCAGCAAGGCAAAAACAACAAATAACACACAAGGGAATCCCCATAAGGTTAACAGCTGATCTCTCAGCAGAAACCCTACAAGCCAGAAGGGAGTGGCAGGACATAATTAAAGTGATGAAGGAGAGAAACCTGCAACCTAGATTACTCTACCCAGCAAGGATCTCATTCAGATTTGATGGAGAAATTAAAACCTTTACAGACAAGCAAAAGCTGAGAGAGTTCAGCACCACCAAACCAGCTTTACAACAAATGCTAAAGGAACTTCTCTAGGCAAGAAACACAACAGAAGGAATATACCTACAATAACGAACCCAAAGCAATTAAGGAAATGGGAATAGGAACATACATATCAATAATTACCTTAAATGTAAATGGACTAAATGCTCCCACCAAAAGACACAGAGTGGCTGAATGGATACAAAAACAAGACCCATATATATGCTGTCTACAAGAGACCCACTTCAGACCTAGAGACACATACAGATTGAAAGTAAAGGGATGGAAAAAGATATTCCATGCAAATGGAAATCAAAAGAAAGCTGGAGTAGCAATTCTTATATCAGACAAAATAGACTTTAAAATAAAGACTATTAGAAGAGACAAGGAAGGACACTACATAACGATAAAGGGATCGATCCAAGAAGAAGATATAACAATTGTAAATATTTATGCACCCAACATAGGAGCACCTCAATACATAAGGCAAATACTAACAGCCATAAAAGGGGAAATCGACAGTAACACACTCATAGTAGGGGACTTTAACACCCCACTTTCACCAATGGACAGATCATCCAAAATGAAAATAAATAAGGAAACACAAGCTTTAAATGATACATTAAACGAGATGGACTTAGTTGATATTTATAGGACATTCCATCCAAAAACAACAGAATACACATTTTTCTCAAGTGCTCATGGAACATTCTCCAGGATAGATCATATCTTGGGTCACAAATCAAGCCTCGGTAATTTTAAGAAAATTGAAATTGTATCAAGTATCTTCTCCGACCACAATGCTATGAGACTAGACATCAATTACAGGAAAAGATGTGTAAAAAATACAAACACATGGAGGCTAAACAATACACTACTCAATAACGAAGTGATCACTGAAGAAATCAAAGAGGAAATTAAAAAATACCTAGAAACAAATGACAATGGAGACACGACGACCCAAAACCTATGGGACGCAGCAAAAGCAGTTCTAAGGGGGAAGTTTATAGCAATACAATCCCACCTTAAGAAACAGGAAGCATTTCGAGTAAACAACCTGACCCTGCACCTAAAGCAATTAGAGAAAGAAGAACAAAAATACCCCAAAGCTAGCAGAAGGAAAGAAATCATAAAGATCAGATCAGAAATAAATGAAAAAGAAATGAAGGAAACGATAGCAAAGATCAACCAAACTAAAAGCTGGTTCTTTGAGAAGATAAACAAAATTGACAAACCATTAGCCAGACTCATCAAGAAAAAAAGGGAGAAGACTCAAATCAATAGAATTAGAAATGAAAAAGGAGAAGTAACAACTGACACTGCAGAAATACAAAAGATTATGAGAGATTACTATAAGCAACTCTATTCCAATAAAATGGACAACCTGGAAGAAATGGACACATTCTTAGAAATGCACAACCTGCCAAGACTGACTCAGGAAGAAATAGAAAATATGAATAGACCAATCACAAGCACTGAAATTGAAACTGTGATTAAAAATCTTCCATCAAACAAAAGCCCAGGACCAGATGGCTTCACAGGTGAATTCTATCAAACATTTAGAGAAGAGCTAACACCTATCCTTCTCAAACTCTTCCAAAATATAGCAGAGGGAGGAACACTCCCAAACTCATTCTACGAGGCCGACATCACCTTGATACCAAAACCAGGCAAGGATGTCACAAAGAAAGAAAACTACAGGCCAATATCACTGATGAACATAGATGCAAAAATCCTCAACAAAATACTAGCAAACAGAATCCAACAGCACATTAAAAGGATCATACACCATGATCAAGTGGGGTTTATCCCAGGAATGCAAGGATTCTTCAATATACGCAAATCAATCAATGTAATACACCATATTAACAAGTTGAAGGAGAAAAACCATATGATCATCTCAATAGATGCAGAGAAAGCTTTCGACAAAATTCAACACCCATTTATGATAAAAACCCTGCAGAAAGTAGGTATAGAGGGATCTTTCCTCAACATAATAAAGGCCATATATGACAAACCCACAGCCAACATTGTCCTCAATGGTGAAAAACTGAAACCATTTCCACTAAGATCAGGAACAAGACAAGGCTGCCCACTCTCACCACTCTTATTCAACATAGTTTTGGAAGTTTTAGCCACAGCAATCAGAGAAGAAAAGGAAATAAAAGGAATCCAAATTGGAAAAGAAGAAGTAAAGCTGTCACTGTTTGCAGATGACATGATACTATACATAGAGAATCCTAAAGATGCTACCGAAAAACTACTAGAGCTAATCAATGAATTTGGTAAAGTAGCAGGATATAAAATTAATGTACAGAAATCTCTGGCATTCCTATACACTAATGATGAAAAATCTGAAAATGAAATCAAGAAAACACTCCCATTTACCATCGCAACAAAAAGAATAAAATATCTAGGAATAAACCTACCTAAGGAGACAAAAGACCTGTATGCAGAAAACTATAAGACACTGATGAAAGAAATTAAAGATGATACAAATAGATGGAGAGATATACCATGCTCCTGGATTGGAAGAATCAATATTGTGAAAATGACTCTACTACCGAAAGCAATCTACAGATTCAATGCAATCCCTATCAAACTACCAATGGCATTTTTCACAGAACTAGAACAAAAAATTTCAAAATTTGTTTGGAAAAACAAAAGGCCCCGAATAGCTAAAGCAATCTTGAGAACGAAAAACGGAGCTGGAGGAATCAGGCTCCCTGACTTCAGACTATACTACAAAGCTACAGTAATTAAGACAGTCTGGTACTGGCATAAAAACAGAAAGATAGATCAGTGGATCAGGATAGAAAGCCCAGAGATAAACCCACGCACATATGGCCAACTTATCTTTGATAAAGGAGGCAGGAATGTACAGTGGAGAAAGGACAGCCTCTTCAATAAGTGGTGCTGGGAAAACTGGACAGGGACATGTAAAAGTTTGAGATTAGATCATTCCCTAGCACCATACACAAAAATAAGCTCAAAATGGATTAAAGACTTAAATGTAAGGCCAGAAACTATCAAACTCTTAGAGGAAAACATAGGTAGAACACTCTATGACATAAATCACAGCAAGATCCTTTTGGACCCACCTCCTAGAGAAATGGAAATAAAAACAAAGATAAACAAATGGGACCTAATGAAACTTCAAATCTTTTGCACAGCAAAGGAAACCATAAAGAAGACCAAAAGACAACCCTCAGAATGGGAGAAAATATTTGCAAATGAAGCAACTGACAAAGGATTAATCTCCAAAATTTATAAACAGCTCATGCAGCTCAATAGCAAAAAAACAGACAACCCAATCCAAAAATGGGCAGAAGACTTAAATAGGCATTTCTCCAAAGAAGATATACAGACTGCCAACAAACACATGAAAGAATGCTCAACATCATTAATCATTAGAGAAATGCAAATCAAAACTACAATGAGATATCATCTCACACCAGTCAGAATGGCCATCATCAAGGAATCTAGAAACAATAAATGCTGGAGAGGGTGTGGAGAAAAGGGAACACTCTTGCACTGCTGGTGGGAATGTGAATTGGTACAGCCACTATGGAGAACGGTATGGAGGTTCCTTAAAAAACTACAAATAGAACTACCATATGACCCAGCAATCCCACTACTGGGCATATACCCTGAGAAAACCATAATTCCAAAAGAGACATGTACCAAAATGTTCATTGCAGCTCTATTCACAATAGCCCGGAGCTGGAAACAACCTAAGTGTCCATCATCGGATGAATGGATAAAGAAGATGTGGCACATATATACAATGGAATATTACTCAGCCATAAAAAGAAACGAAACTGAGCTATTTGTAATGAGGTGGATAGACCTAGAGTCTGTCATACAGAGTGAAGTTAGTCAGAAAGAGAAAGACAAATACCGTATGCTAACACATATATACGGAATTTAAAAAAAAAATGTCATGAAGAACCTAGGGGCAAAACGAGAATAAAGACACAGACCTACTTGAGAATGGACTTGAGGATATGGGGAGGGGGAAGGGTAAGCTGTGACAAAGCGAAAGAGAGGCATGGACATATATACACTACCAAACGTAAGGTAGATAGATAGTGGGAAGCAGCCGCAGAGCACAGGGAGATCAGCTCGGTGCTTTGTGACCGCCTGGAGGGGTGGGATGGGAAGGGTGGGAGGGAGGGAGATGCATGAGGGAAGGGATGTGGGAACAGATGTATATGTATGACTGATTCACTTTGTTATAAAGCAGAAACTAATTAAAAAAAAAAAAAAGAGAAAAAAAAAAAATATTTTGGCCTAGAACTGGAAGATACTATGCAAATTAAATACTCTTTCATATTTTTTACTAACAGATATTTATGTAGCAAAAAACTCCATTTGGATTTCTGCCTCTAAAAGACTGATAAACTCAGCTTTTAAAAAATGGAACAGGAGGCAATAAAGTCCTCAGTCTTAGCTTCATAATCAGTGGTACAATAAATAAGATAAAGATAATATGAGTGTAAGTTATATTTTGTGGTTTCTACTCAAGAAAAGTTTAAACTAACGGGGAGAAAAACTTAGTACTCCGTGAAATCCATGCCATGAAGCCGAATTTACAGTGCAATGTCTTTTTACTTACCATTATTATTTAATAATAAAAGATTGACTAGGCACAGTAATCATGACTGGTATTTGTCAAGTCTTTTCTATGTGCTAAGTGCTGTCCTAAGTGCTTAGCATGTGAGAAGTCAGTTAGTCTTCTCCATGACTTTGGAAAGACAGTATATAGATAATATTTCTATTTAATGAAATTGAGAGTGAGGAAAGTTAAGTGAGGAAAGTTAAGCACATGGTTAAATCAGGAAATGAGTCCAAATATTCTGAATTTGGATGCAGTGCTTTTTTTTTTTATTACACCCAAATGAGTCAAAAGGGGAAAACATACAGGTGTAAATGCCTATATTAGAATGCTTGGTAATACATATGAAGTACCAAGTACACTGCCTGGCATATTATATTGATAAATACTCAAAAAAGGTTGACTATAACTCTTTTTATTTTTATTATGTTGAGAGGACAATAAGGGTAGGTCTTTGACCAAGTGACAGAGGCAAGCATCCTTCCCACTCAACACTTCCACTGAAAATTCTCAATTGCATTGTAATATCTTCATACTCATATGAAGCATAAGCCCCATGAGGGCAGGAGTTTTCTCTGTTATATGTTCACTGTTATCTCCTGAGGCCTATAAGACAGCTCATATTAACTTCTCGGCAAACATTTGACACCTAGATTGAGAGACCAGAAGATTTTCTTGCTCCTTTTTTCTTCTTTTTGACTGTGCCATGTTAGCTTACTATTGTTTTGCTCTTCTGTATAATTTGTACACTTCAGAGTAGTACTTCCCAAGTTTTGGTGGTTATGAAACTTCCTGGGATCTTGCTAAACATGTAGATACCCCACAAAAAAGTAGATCCTCAGAGAGCTCCATTATGTATTTTTATACCCTCATAAATGGACCTCCACTCAAAAATTTGGTTTGGACATCAAAACTGATGATGCATTCACATATCAAGAGAGTATCAGAATACAAAATGAAGCTTTCTGGGGGAAAATGACCTGGGCAGGCTTTCCAGCTGGTCCAAAAATGGCTTGAGAGAGCAGGGAAATAGAGGCTTGGGGTTTTGTTGTGTTTAGGGAGAGGGGCTGGAATAGGTCTCTTCCAGGAAGTTGCACACACCATCTTTGCTAATATCACCTTGGCCAGAAGTTAGCAATATGGCCTCACCTAACTGCAAGGGAGATTATAACATGTAGTCTTTATTTCAAATCATAGTGTGTCCAGTTCAACATCAGAGTTCCATTGCTATATAACAAGGGGAGAACGAACATAAAGGGACCAGAAACAGTCTCTGATCCAGTTACTAAATAGACATTAGGTGGAGTAGCATCAATTATTTCAAGTCATCTGTGTATGGTTTACTACTCATAATTTCTAGTTAGTGTTCCAAAGGTTGCTATTTTTGTAACTTACTCTGGGTTTTATTATGTTCCATAGCAATGTTCGGTGAGCTGAGGAGATAAAGCTTAATGGAAAAGAGTATTTATTTCTGGCAATGTGCCAGGCACCTGATTGGATACTTTCACATATATTTTCTCATTTGGAAGAGCCAAGAGAGAAATAAGAAAGAGTTCTCTCATCCAAGGTCAACTATAGGCAAAATGGTAAGTAAAGTAGCATTTCTTTTCTTTTTTCTTTTTCTCCTTTTGCATTTAATAATATTTTATTTATTTATTGAAGTATAGTTAATTTACAATATTGTGTTAGTTTCAGGTGTACAGCAAAGTGATTCATATATATATATATACATATATATTCAGACTATTTTCCATTATAGTTATTATAAGATATTGAATATAGTTTTCTGTGTTATACAGTAAATCCTTGTAGCTTATCTATTATATGTACAGTAGTTTGTATCTGTTAATACCATACTCCTAATTCATCCCTCTTTCCTCCCCTTTGGTAACCATAAGTTTGTTTCCTATGTCTGTGAGTCTGTTTTTGTTTCGTATATAGATTCATTTGTACTATTTTTTAGATTCCACATATAAGTGATATCTGATATCATGTAATGTTCGTCTTTCTCTGTCTGACTTACTTCGCTTAGTATGATCTTCTCTAAGTCCATCCATGTTGCTGCATATGGCAATACTTCATTTTTTTTTTTTTTTTTTTGCGGTATGTGGGCCTCTCACTGCCGTGGCCTCTCCCGTTGCGGAGCACAAGCTCCGGACGCGCAGGCTCAACGGCCATGGCTCACGCGCCCAGCCGCTCCGCGGCATGTGGGATCTTCCCAGACCGGGGCACGAACCCGTGTCCCCTGCATCGGCAGGCAGACTCTCAACCACTGCGCCACCAGGGGAGCCCCCAATACTTCATTTTTTATAGTTGAGTAATATTCCATTGTATATATATATATACACACCACATCTTCTTTATCCATTCATCTGTTGGTGGGCACTTAGGTTACATGTCTTGGCTATTGCAAATACTGCTGTTATGAACACTGGGGTGAATGTACCTTTTCGAATTAGAGTTTTCATCTTTTCTGGATATATGCCTAGGAGTGGGATTTCTGGATCACAAGGTAGCTCTATTTTTAGTTTTTGAAGTAATTTTCCATACTGTTCTTCATAGTGGCTGCACCAATTTTTTCCACATCCTCACCAGCACCTGTTATTTCTTGTCTTTTTGAGAATAGCCATTCTGACCAGTGTGAGGTGATAAGTAAGGTAGCTTTTCTTTCATAACTTGTGCTTTCCTTTTCAATAGATCTTTTCTAAAATGTGTTCTGTGTATTTATTTTTCTACAACAGAATGTCCAATGTAGAGCATAACTGAAAATATTCAATTGTGCAAAATGGTATGTAGGACTTAAGTTCAAATAGAAAACATAATTTGTCAAGATAAATACTTGAACATAATTTGACATCTTACAGAATAGTATTTCAGTTAAATGATCTTTAAATCCAATTGGCTGAGCTGCCTTATCTCTAGACCCCAAATTACAATTATTCTTTCCCTGCCCAAACTGAAATAGTCAGTATGTGGAAGCATCAGAGCCAGTGGTTGGGTGTGATCATAATTGATTCTTGTTTCTAGAGCTTTCCCTAGCAACCTGCAAATATAACCTGCCTTGTATAAAAAGACACCAGAAATTTCTCAAAGGCCAGTGGTTCATATGGTAAGTATGATGAGTACTCTACATGATTCCCTTGGTTTCCATTTCTAGTTAAACAGCATCTAGATGGCTTTCTTCAATTTATCATACAGGACAAACACAGGGGCTCCATGCAGCCCCTAAGAATTTTGAATAAAGCGCCTAGAAAAAGGCTTATGTGCCTGCATTTTTTATAAAGAATTTATTATTTATTTATTGGCTGCGTTGGGTCTTCGTTGCTGCATGTGGGCTGTCTGTAGTTGCAGCAAGCAGGGGCTACTCTTCGTTGCCGTGTGTGGGCTTCTCATTACGGTGGCTTCTCTTGTTGCAGAGCACAGGCTCTAGGTGCGTGGCCGTCAGTAGTTGTGGCACACGGGCTCAGTAGTTGTGGTTCACAAGCTCTAGAGCACAGGCTCAGTAGTTGTGGCGCACGGGCTTAGTTGCTCTGTGGCATGTGGGATCTTCCCGGGCCAGGGCTTGAACCCATGTCCCCTGCATTGGCAGGCATATTCTTAACCACTGCACCACCAGGGAAGTCCCTGCCTGCATTTCTGAAAATCTTCCTCCAGCATCCAAGGACCCCAGGAGACACAACATCAACTCCTTTGTGCCCACATTACAACATCAACCATTGGCTCACAGTATCACGGGGGTAGGAAAACAACAAGGCTTTTAAATTCTGCTGCCTTGGCAGATTTTCCAACATCAGATACAAATTGGGTTCAGGGAAAATCTGATGAGGGGAAGAAGAAGAGTGAAGTGGCTACAGCTGTTGCACGAAGGACCAAAATGCTTTGGTGCTGTGTGTGCTTGTATTCCTCCTAAGAACCCCTGCTTGTAGTTATCCTTAAAGCAAAGTGAAGGGCTCAAGTAAGGAAACATCTGTTGACACTTGTCATGGTGCCCTTCCAGAAGGAACATACTCCTGCTCTTTGGGAAGGTGGAATATACAATCCACTCTGCCTTTGTAGAAGGAGTTAGCAGTAACCTCTCTGTTCCCATGCTGCAGCTTCGCCCACTTGATTGGACCACTGCAGTCTTGGAGATGGAAGCGGTGATGCTGCAGTCAAGAAACCCCTTGTAAAGTAGATGACCTTTATTTTTTTCTGGCCATGCTGTGTGGCATGCGGGATCTTAGTTCTAGGTCCAGAGATCGAACCCGTGTCCCCTGCAGTGGAAGCACGGACTCTTAACCACTGAACCGCCAGGGAAGTCCCAACTTTTAACCTTTTTTTATTCCAGTTTTATTAAGACATAATTGACATAAGGCACTGTATAAGTTTAAGGTGTACAGCATAATTATTTGACTCATATACATTATGAAAAGATTATCACAAGTTTAGCAAACATCCATCATCTCCTATAGATACAAAATAAAAGAAAAAGAAAAAAACTCTTTTTTCTTGTGATGAGAACTCTTAGAATTTACTCTTTTAATGACTTTCATATATAACATACAGCAGTGTTAATTATATTAATCACATTGTACATCACATGCCTGATACTTAATTATCTTATAACATGAAGTTTGTACCTTTTGACTGCTTTCATTCAATTCCTCCTCCCCCATCCCCTGACTCTGGTAACCATAAATCTGATCTCTTTCTCTATGAGTTCTTTTGTTTGTTTGTTCTTGAAGTATAATTGACCTATAACACTATGTTAGTTCCTGGTGTACAAAGTAGTGATTCGATATTCTATACATTTCAAAATCATCACCATGATAAGTCTAGTTACCATCTGTCACTATACAAAGACAGTAGATGACCTATTTACTCATGGCAGCAGAATGGGCTGGAGGAGGATGCAAGGCCAGAGTGGGAGCTTTGAGATCCAGGAATGTTGGTATCACTGGCTCAGCCCTGACACAGATTGAAAGGCTAATATGCTTAATTTCTTTCTTATATCTTTTCCTTACCTTTCTTTTCTCTTTCCCTCTACATAGTCAGTATTCTTTCAAGTAGGACTTTTAAGTTGGCCAGCCTGGGGGAGGATGGTTTGAAGCAAAGAATAAATTGTTAAAGTTGTAATTTCAGGTGTCATGAGAGATAAATATTGGGGTTAAGTGTATCTGGAAAATATGCCTGAAAATTGACATGGGGGAATTTTTTTTGGTTGAAAGAGAAGTGAAAAAAGAGAGGGCAGATGACAGAGGCTGGGACACATGGAAAAGTTTTTGCAATGACCTAATGTTTCCACTAATTCACGAGAAATACTGCTTTAATGTCTTGAATTTATCTTAGAAGAATTAGGCTCAATAGCTCCTTTCATTACCTGGGAGCTTAAATCATCAGTGGCATTTTTTTCCCATATATTTTTGAAAGATGCTTTCATATAGAATATAAAACGTTTTAGAAATTCAATTTTATTTATGGGCAGCATCATATTTTTTATACTCTTGCTGAAGAAACTTAGGGTTTATCTTTTCTTTTTTTTTTTTTTTTTTTTTGCAGTACGCAGGCCTCTCACTGTTGTGGCCTCTCCCTTTGCGGAGCACAGGCTCCGGACGCGCAGGCCCAGCGGCCATGGCTCACGGGCCCAGCCACTCCGCAGCATGTGGGATCCTCCTGGACCAGGGCACGAACCCGTGTCCCCTGCATCGGCAGGCGGACTCTCAACCACTGAGCCACCAGGGAAGCCCTATCTTTTCTTTTTTTAACCAAAGGGGCGTATCACTCAGCAGAGTGCTTAGTTGTTATGAGAGTGAAAAAAAGTTCCTCTGGCATAAGGTGTGGGGAACCTACTGGATTTAAAAGGATAATAAGCTTTCTTCTTGAAATAGGCCTAATCAACATACTTTATTGTACTTTATTGGGGGCATTCATCAATAATGAATCAAACACTAGGCAAAACTTTTCCTGAGAGAGTTAGAAACTCTCTGGCTGGAGTTGAACGCTGGGATCTGGGGTTGTGTCTGTGAATGTTATTCATTCTGCAAAATGCTCTGAGTACCTACCTTGGGCCCAAATGCAGAAAATCATTGGGTCTTGGAAATGTACTTGTTTGGGGAAACACTTAAATATCTCTGCTGGAACAAGGGTCAAATAATCACTCCACCATGCAATGCTTAATTGTAAAAGAGTGGGGATGTGATCTCACTGAGTGCAGGACTGTTTCTAAGCAGAGTTTTTAAGGATAATGAATGCTGGCTCTGCAGGTTCTAAATGTGAGTGAACAAGATGGAATTTGGTCAACAGTTGGAGGAGTTGGCCTCAGTAACATGCAGAGTTCACCTGTGGTAACAAAGGGTAAGGCAGAGTATTTGGGCTTAGATGCTGGTAGGTGCATTGTTGCACAGTGGGAGTGTGTGGAAGTCCTTTATATTGGATTCCATTTTTTCAATTGAAATAAGAAAGCCATTGATTAAGAACAAATGTGAGATAGTAGATCTTGAAACTATGAGGGGGAAAGTAAGTATGAAATAGTTATCAACAAGTCAGTGTAAGAATTCCTGGATTTTTTCAGTCTAAGTTATACGCACCAGCTTTCCCCATTGCACCCCCTACCTTTCCCTAGCATCCCAATTATCAATATTAAGTAAACACCAGTAAAGAAAGATTCATGACAAGACAAATAAGAGAGGAATGTCATAGGACATAGACATGCAAGATAAACACTGGTTAAGCCCAGTATTGATTCTACTAAGCCTTATGTGGCTAAGAGAGAGCTCTGTTCCTGCCACTTAAAATCTTGTTAGGCTTTTCAGCCGGAACCGCCATCTTCCCGTAATTCGCCAAAATGACCAACACAGAGGGAAAGAGTAGGGGCACCCGCTACATGTTCTCTAGGCCTTTTAGAAAACATGGAGTTGTTCCTTTGGCCACATACATGCGAATCTACAAGAAAGGTGATATTGTGGATATCAAGGGAATGGGCGGTGTTCAAAAAGGAATGCCCCACAAATGTTACCATGGCAAAACTGGGAGAGTCTACAGTGTTACCCAGCATGCTGTTGGCATCATTGTAAACAATCAGGTTAAGGGCAAGATTCTTGCCAAGAGAATTAATGTGTGTATCAAGCATATTAAGCACTCTAAGAGCTGAGATAGCTTCCTGAAATGAGTGAAGGAAAATAATCAGAAAAAGAAGGAAGCCAAAGAGAAAGGTACTTGGGTTCAACTGAAACGCCAGCCTGCTTCACCCAGAGAAGCACACTTTGTTAGAACCAATGGAAAGGAGCCTGAACTGTTGGAGCCCATTCCCTATGAATTCATGGCATAATGGGTGTAAAGAAAATAAAAGACTGTATAAATGTTTATCTTAATTGAGTAGAAGTGTGTGACCCCCTTCCCCAAACAAATATTTAAAGCACACACACACACAAAAATCTTGTTAGCATCAACTCACCCATCTTCACATCCATCCCAGTGCCCCAAAAGACACCAGTTTAGTTCCAGGGCTGAGGTTGGGGCAAGGCTCCTTTCTTGTTTAGAATGCCTGTCTGAGAGTATTCTGAACCAATGTTCTCTGATAGGCATCCCAGGGATTCTAGAGATCAAAAAAGACTCAGTATGAGTCCAAAGTTATCTTTCTTCTCTTCAGGACTCTAGTAGAGAAATGTGAGGTAGAATTTCTAGCTACTGAGTTAGGAGTATAAAGAAGCAACACGCTAACCAGAGAGAAAATACATTGGTTCAGTGAGGGTATGTGGAAGCTCTCTCTTTTGGTCCAGTTTTCTCAGGGAGGTAGAGAAGAAGGTTATTACCAGAGAGTGAATTTGTGGAAAACGGTTTAGAAAAAGAAGTGTGAAATAGTCAGGATGAACAATTGAATGGACTAGGCAAAGTAGTGTGATTACCATTTAAAGGCCCACTTGAGGTTCATAATCGTCACTTTAAAGTAAGACCAATCACAGGGTACAGGAAGAGAACAGGCAGACTGAATTTAATAAGCCTTGTGGTTTTGACATATATATTAGGGATAATTGACAGGGTGGAATGGGGAGAATTGGCAAGTGTAGTTTTGACTGTAAGAATCCAAGATTTCTTACACTGAAAGACTTGTGGATAACTGTTTCATCCTTCTTCTCTCTTTTCATCCATCCAATCATAAGAACATATATTTGTATTTCTTATATTTGCATGAAAGAAACACTGGAAAGACACCCCAAACAAACACAAATGGTTACTTATACAAATGTTTACTAATAGGAGGGTAAGGTGACAGAGATGGAGTCCTTCCAATCCTTCACAAAATTTTCCCCAAAATAGAAGAGGAGGGAACATGTTCCAACTCACTCATTACTTTGACATGAAAACCAGAGAAAGATATAACAAGAAAAGAAAGCTACAGAACAATAACCCTTATTAGTATAGACACAAAGTTCCTCAAGAAAATACTAGTAAACTGAATCTGACAACATATAAAAAGGAGTACATACCATGGCCAAATGAGGGTTTATTCC
Organism: Mesoplodon bidens; assembly: GCF_964165515.1. NCBI lineage: Eukaryota > Metazoa > Chordata > Mammalia > Artiodactyla > Ziphiidae > Mesoplodon > Mesoplodon bidens. The sequence continues at coordinate 34,868,917 of NC_138160.1, forward strand.
AGGAATGCAAGGTTGGTTCAACATATGAACATCAGTTAAGGTAATACATCATATTAAAGCAGTAAAGGACAGAAAGCCCACAACCATCTCTGTAGATGCAGGTGAGATGCACCATTTCATGATATAAATACTTAACAAAATAGGAGTAGAAGGGAACTTCTCCAACATGATAAAGAGAATTTATGAAAAACCACAACAAACATCACATTTAATGGTAAAGGATTTTAAAAAGTTTTCCTCCTAAGATGAGGATTTTCAACAAGGATGTTGAGACAATTCAATGGGTAAATAAAAGTCTCTTTAACAAATGGTACTAGGACAACTATATATCCATAGGCAAAAGAATGAAGTTGGACTCCTACCTCAGACCATATACAAAATTAACTCAAAATGAATGAAGACCTAAAAAGAGCTATGAAACTCTTTGATAAAATATAGGGCTAAATTTTCATGACCTTGGATTTGACAGTGGATTCTTAGCTATGACACCAAAAGCAAGGGAAGAACAAAAAAATTAGATATATTGGACTTCATCTAAACTAAAAACTTTTGTCCATGAAAGGACACTATCAAGAAAGTGAAAAGACAACCTATAGAATGGGAGAAAATATTTGTAAGTTATATATCTGATAAGGGTCTAGTAACTAAAATATGTAAAGAAGTCTTACAACTCAATAACAAAAAAACAAGAAACCAAATTAAAAAAATGTGTAAAGGACATTACTCCAAAGAAGAAATACGTATGGCCAAAAGGCACATGAAAAGATGCTCAATATTATTAGTTATTAGAGAAATAAAAATCAAAGACACACTGAGATACCATTTTGTACCCTTTCAGATGGCTGTAAGTAAAAAGTTGGACAGTAAGAAGTGTTGCTGAAGTTGTGGAGAAATTAAAACTTTCATACATTGTTGGTGGGACTGTAAAATGGTGCAGCTCTTTTTGGAGACAGTTTGGTAGTTCCCCAAAATGTTAAGCAAAGAGTTACCATATAACTCAGTAATTCTGCTCTTAGGTATAGTCTCAAAAGACATGGAGACATGTGTCCATATAAAAACTTCTATATGAATGTTCATAGCAGCATTATTTATAATAGCCCCAAAGTGAAACAACTCAAATGTCCATGAACTGATGAATGCATAAACAAAATACAGTACAGCCATAGAATATTATTCATCCATAAAAAGGAATAAAGTACTGATACATGCCACAACATGGGTGAACCTCGAAAACATTGTGCTAAGTGAAGAAGTCAGACACAAAAAGCCACTTGTTATATGATTCTATTTATATAAAGTGCCTAGAAGAGGTAAATTCATGGAGACAGAAAGTAGATTAGTTGCTTCCAGGACCTAGAAGGCTGTGGAAAATAGGGAGTGACTGCTAAGGATTACAGGATTTCTGTAGATAGTGGTGATGGCTTCACACTCGTGTGAATATTTTTTAAGTCACTGAATTATACATTTTAAAAGGGTGAGTTTTATGCTATGTGAATTATATCCCAATAAGCAAATATACCAGACAGAAGATAAGGAGTAAAAGACATGGAGGGCTTGGCTCTACACTGACAGTAGAACAGAGTAAAGGGGTGTATAACTCGAAGTATGTTCTACAGAACTTGTTGACTAATTGGGTGTGGGAGGTAGTGAGAAGGAAGAAAAAGTCAAGAATGATTCTGAGGTGCTGTATTGCACTGATTCATTTATGTATGTGCCCATCCTGTTAAAATATGTGTTTCTCAACCTGCTACCTAAAAACATAGGGTCTATTCTGGGGAAGAAGTAAGTGGCAGTTTTAGACACACTTCAGAGCAGACATTAACAAGTACGTCCATTTTCATGGGTCTGTTTTATACAATTCAAGAGTGTTGCTCAATTTCCCCTGTGAACTGAGAGGTTGCTTCCTGTGTTTGGACAGTGTTGAAAGGCTACTTCCCATTTTGAGGTTTCCCCACTTTAGTCTTGATGGGAGCAGCCACTAACCTCTACTGACTCTAAGTGCTAAATGTTCTGCCAAGTTCTTCTTGATGTTTTCACAAATGAGGTGCCCTCTTCATTTCACCCTGCATTGGACCACAGGTTTTGAAAGATTTTTTCACAATAAAAGCATTTATTAACATAACTGGTTTCACTGTTTGCCTAATCAAAGTTACAGTAATGCAACTGTCAACTGGCCTTTCCCATTGCATGAACTGTACCATCACTATCGCAATGCAAGTTGATATAATTTCAGTCTAAAGAAAGGGTCCTGATACTTTGATAAGCCTGTACATTCTCATTTTAGATCATATAAACTTAGACCAGTAAAATAGCCCTAGGTTCCCCAGTAACTATCTTCACAGACTCATAAGAATCTCATGTCAGATAGTTGGTAATCTCCTTGGTAATTATTAATCAGGTTCCTTCTGGACTGAATGTTTGTAAGTTGATTTGATTTTCTCAGGAAGTCTGACACCCAAACTGTGTATCACTGGAGGAATATCTTTGGATAAACTGCTAAAAATATTTGCTAACATTTTTCTTTGGCTCATATTTGCTTATGCATATATTTAAAAAACTCACTTATTGCCCATGGGTGGGGAGGGTGTGGAAGCCTATATGTGTTCAAGATGCTGCATTGGGTATTTTATATATCTTGATTTCATCGACCCTATAAAGAAGGTTTCATTATCCTTTCAGTAAGAAAATTGAAGCTTAAGAGGATAACTCAGATAGCAAACAGTAAAGCCTACATTTGAGACAAGATTTGTCTGATGGTCTTTCTGGCAAGCCACATTTTCTCCCAAGAAGCAGGTTCATACTAGTAGAAGCTGAAGAAGGAGAAAAAAGAGAGTGAAACTAATTTCTTTAAGAGTACAAGTAACTTATTACATCTATATGTATATTTAAATACATACCATCAGTGCACTTCAGTCATATGCTCACTTTTTTTTAACATCTTTATTGGAGTATAATTACTTTACAATGGTGTGTTAGTTTCTGCTTTATAACAAAGTGATTCAGCTATACATATACATATATCCCCATCACTGTTTTTTTTTAATAAATTTACTTATTTATTTATATTTGGCTGCATTGGGTCTTCGCTGCTGCCCGCGGGCTTTCTTTAGTTGAGGTGAGCGGGGGCTACTCTTCGTTGCCGTGTGTGGGCTTCTCGTCACGGTGGCTTCTCTTGTTGTGGAGCACAGGCTCTAGGCGTGCGGGCTTCAGTAGTTGTGGCATGCAGGCTCAGTAGTTGTGGCGCACGGGCTTTGTTGCTCCGGGGCATGTGGGATCTTCCCGGACCAGGGCTCAAACCGCTATCCCCTGCATTAGCAGGTGGATTCTCAACCACTGCACCATGAGGGAAGTCCCATATGCTCACTGTTAAAGAGCATACATTGGAAACACGGTCACATAAATATCAAGGAACTATACCAGCAGTGCATTAAAGTGAAGATCTATGAATCACCAGATCTACCTTGCATCCAGACCATCCTTTTGCCCCTGGTGCCCACGAAGCATTTCAATAAGATTCCTGTTTCTATCATGGCTCTGTGTATCATCACAATATACTCCGGTTCCTTCAAACAAAAGAACCAACAAACAAGCAGACATACAAAAGACAGAGCATCTTTAGGATGCTTATCTTATTGCAGCTAACAAAATAAAATTAAATAATTTAAAATTTCTTTTGCAAATAAGTAATGCATTCATTAACATATTAAAAATATAAGCAAGTATAAGGTGTAAAGTCTTAGTTCCATCTCTTTTTCAATCTAACCTGTTTCCATCTTTTCACCTTGTGAGTGAAAAATGTTGTTGTCAGTAAACAAAGGATGTTGCAGCCACCAAGCCAGCAGCCACTGCAGCCACTCCCAACTGTGCACCCTGAGGGGATTCAGGATGGAGAAAAGCAGGATACTAAGGTGCACGACAAAGGAATGATTTCAGTGAGCCCAGACTCTTGCATCTTCCCATACACAGAACAGTGCTAAATTCAGTAACTTGAGATGTCTGGTTTTCTTCATTAACAGTAATCTTTTGATGGTCCAGCTGTCTGGTTTCTGTTGCAAAACTCCTGTATATCCTGGCTCCCCCCTGCCTCCTTGGAGCAGTGCCTGAGGGTGCTCTGGGAGGCTGTCTTCCAGGCTTAAGCCCTTAGAAGGTCCTCTGAATAAAATGTAATTCTCCACTGCTAGGTTGTGTTTGTTTTTTTTCCAGTCGACAACCTAGTCCCCTTCTCCATGTATCCCTTGTCAGATAATAATTTTTATTAGTTTCTCATGTATCCTTTCAGAGTTTCTTTGTTTTGTTTTGTTTTGTTTTTGCGGTACGCGGGCCTCTCACTGCTGTGGCCTCTCCCATTGCGGAGCACAGGCTCTGGACGCGCAGGCTCAGCGGCCATGGCTCACGGGCCCAGCCGCTCCGCGGCATGTGGGATCTTCCCGGACTGGGGCACGGACCCGTGTCCCCTGCATCGGCAGGCGGACTCTCAACCACTGAGCCACCAGGGAAGCCCCAGAGTTTCTTCATGCAAATACAAAGAAGTATGAAAGTATTCTTTTTGAATTAATTGTTTAAACTTTCTTCTTCTGTTTTATTAAGATATAATTGATACACAGCACTGTATAGGTTTGAGGTGTACAGCATAATGATTTGACTTACGTACATGATGAAATAATTATCACAATAAGTTTAGTGAACATCCCACATCTCATATAGATACAAAATTAAAGAAACAGAAAAAAATATTTTTCCTTGTGATGAGAACTCTTAGAATGGACTTTCTTAACAACTTTCATATATAACATAGAGCAGTGCTGATGCTCAAAGGGGATAACTACCCAAGGTGGATGAAAATCATCTGGGTACATAGACCAAAGTGAAGCGCAGTCCACTTCCACAGCTGGTGCAGAGCTCTGCTCCTGACTTTCCCTGGGCACTCAGTGAGCCCCACAAACCCAGAGAAGCGCCATTGCACCTGGGGATGGTGCAGAGACCCCCTCCCCCAAATGTATTCTTATTCTCCTTCATCCTTTTTTTTTTTTTTTTCGGTACACGGGCCTCTCACTGCTGTGGCCTCTCGCGTTGCGGGGCACAGGCTCCAGACGCGCAGGCTCAGCGGCCATGGCTCACGGGTCCAGCCGCTCCGCGGCATGTGGGATCTTCCCGGACCGGGGCATGAACCCGTGTCCCCTGCATCGGCAGGCGGACTCTCAACCACTGCACCACCAGGGAAGCCCCTCCTTCATCCTTTTAACTCCAAAGTAACTTATTGGTCTGTATCTTTCTTTTTCTTCTTAACAGTGTATTTTGTAGATCTTTCCATATCAGTGCATAGAAAACTTCTTCAGTTTTTTTTAATAGCTGCAAAATATTTCTTTTAATGTGTATACTGTACAAGTTACTTAACCAATCCACTGCTGATGAATATTTGGGTTGTCTCTAATCTTTTGTATGCTAGCTCACATTTATTGGACTAAGCTTATTATATTCCAGGTGCTGTCTAATTGCTTTACTCGGGTTCATTAATATAACAACCCTTTGAGTTAGATAATATTATTTCCACTTTTCAGATAAGGAAACAAGAGGATTAAAGAGGCTAAGCAACTTGCTCAAGATTTGAACAAAAACTGTCAACCTTTAGAGCACATATTTGTACTAGTGAAACAAAACTAGTACCCTTTATTGCTCTTGGGGAAAGTCCTACTTTTAAGGAAAAGTCTCTAGTTATGTGTTTATAACTGTTTTCCATTGGTTTCTAAGATTTTGTCACAAACATTTGAAAAATTTGTACAATTCAGGATTTTACTCCTTTCCACCACTCATTCTTTACTCTTTCTTGACCTGTGGAGTATGTAATGATGAATCTGATATCAAAATATATCTGTTTAAAGACAGTTTAAGGAGGTAGTGTTTAAAATTATGGGACAGACTGACATTTTCTGAAAGTGATTGATTTTTATTTTAGGGTATAATATGCTGAAGTCTTAGTCTGAGAAAAAAAAAAAACACCTTTTTTTACTTGGGCACCACAAGGTTAAAGTGAAGAGCAAATAAATGACCTTGCCCTTTGATATTCACACTTCCTCTGCAGGATTTTACCGAATACAGTTGTAGAGCCACGGAAATCTTTCGTATCTGCTTTCTCAGAGCTGTTTGACTTCATTCAAATATAAACCAAATGAAATGTTTTTTAGACTTGCAGGCTCCTGCCACGTACTGCAAAGAACTGAAAAACCCAGATGATAGCTAGAAACCCAAACAAATCCGGGTCCTCTCCTAAAGCTAGCAAGTGCCTGCCACTATTGAAAACCATCATGACAAAATGTCTTATCGCCTCCCGATTGTCATTTGATCCTTGCCATCTGCAGCCATCAGGACCACCAGGGCAAAGATGTGTCTAGTGTTGTAAAGGGCAAGGACATCTTGCCTAAAAGGGAAGTGTGAAGCCCTGTTCATACTACTTAATCTATTTAAACCTAAAACAACATTCTTATGAAGGAATTGATGCCAGCAGAGAATACTCATCTAGTGACCTCACTTTAATGCACAAGCGTAAGTTGTGACAGAGTGAGAGAGTGGCATGGACATATATACACTACCAAACGTAAGGTAGATAGCTAGTGGGAAACAGCCACATAGCACAGGGAGATCAGCTCAGTGCTTTGTGACCACGTAGAGGGGTGGGATAGGGAGGGTGGGAGGGAGGGAGACGCAAGAGGGAAGAGATATGGGAACAAATGTATATGTATACCTGATTCACTTTGTTATAAAGCAGAAACTAACACACCATTGTCAAGCAATTATACTCCAATAAAGATGTTAAAAAATAGGAAAGTAAAAATTATACAAATAATATTGGAATAAAATGTCCTATTAGAAAAAAATTAATGCACAAATCACAGTATTTAGGTGTAATGATAAAGGTGTGATGATAAAGCATTAACAATAATTATTTTGCTGCAATCTTCCTTTAGCTAAGTCATTGCCTGCCATTTTTCTTTCTCAAACTATTCACACAGTGACATTTTAATGGAAAAAGAGATACCATCTGGAGTACTTATTAGCTTAACAAACCCTTGACTGGGAGCCTAAGAAGATTCTATGTTTCTCATTCCCTCTGAGTGGTTTAACTCCAGAGCCTAACGCTATTGTTTAACTCAAGGGACTGGAGCATGCTTGCCACTAGGGGGTGCTGTTGCTTCTTTACTCCAGCCTCTGGCGGTTTCAATTCTGACCTTATCAGACTTAACAGAAAAAAGGAGTGTGTTCCTCGTAAGCCCCCAGAGCTCCTCGTATGCCCCCAGAGTAAGTGGAATCTGTTGGAACAATTCAGAACAAAACAAAATAACTAGTAAATGAAATAGACTTGTTAAAATGTTTTCTAGTATCTCTCCGAGATGGACCAGAACAGCTTCTTGATATCATCAGTGGTCTAATAGTTTCATTAGGGTCTGGGGACAGTAACAGTTTTTGAAGTGCTACTTCAGGAAGTGGGGACTAGTGGGGAACAGGGAGTGTGTCTCTGCAGGAGAAGGGGAGAGGACTGGGTCCTTGCAGACTCTTCCACAGTCTGGCCGAAATCTGCTTCCCCTTCTACTGATTCAGTGTTGGCTCAGACACAATTTGCCAAAGCCTGTCACATGTACCAGTTTTGGGGGTTGTTAAAAATAAAAGTTCTGGGACTTCCCTGGTGGTACAGTCGTTAAGAATCTGTCTGCCAATGCAGGGGATACAGGCTTGAGCCCTGATCTGGGAAGAGCCTACGTGCCACGGAGCAACTGACCCTGTGCGCCACTACTACTGAGCCTGTGCTCTAGAGCCCGTGAGCCACAACTACTGAGCCTACGTGCCACAACTACTGAGCCCACGTGTCACAACTACTGAAACCCGTGCACCTAGAGCCCATGCTCCGCAACAAGAGAAGCCACTGCAATGAGAAGCCCGCGCACCGCAACTAAGAGTAGGCCCCCCTCCCCGCAACTAGAGAAAGCCTGCGTGTGGCAACAAAGACCCAACGCAGCCAAAAATAAAAAATTATTAAAAAAAAAAAGAAAAAAATACAAGTTCTGTGGTCACATGAATTTGGGAAATTCTGGTTTGAAAAAGTTTTGCTTGCTGTAGAACTTTCATAACATTTAATTGACATTACCCTGTACATTGCATTTTGTGAATATAAGGCTGGGCATTTGCTGGGGGTAGATACTCTAACAGTGGTTCTCAGTGGAGGGTGGTGATTTTGCCTCCAGGGGACATTTGACATTGTCTGGAGACATTTTTGATTGTCATGACCGGGGAAGGGTGTTATAGCCATCGAATGGGTAGACACCAGTGATGCTGCTGACCGTCTACGCACAGAACAGCTCCCCACCCTCCCCCCACACACCCCCCAACCCTCCCACTACTCCACCAACAAAGAATGATCAAGCCCAAAAGGTCAGCAATGCAGAGATTGAGAAACCCTGCTCTATAACATACACAGCTTGTTACACTCATTCAACCACGAAATTAATGATCTCTTCCTGAATTGTCTTGTAGGACTAGAGTGGAAAATCTGTGGGGAAACTTTGCCTTCAGTTTATCCACAATGTTTTAATTGCTGCGTGGTGTGGGCTTCCCTTAATACTTCTCTTTGACCTCCATGTGGCACTTGTCTTTGTTGACTGGCCGTTCCTTGAAATTCCCCTCAATTGGCTTGACAATGAATTGTTTTGGTTTTCCTTCTTCTGTAACCTCTCTCCCTCATGCCAAGATATTTTGTCCCAAAGAGATCTACATTTCCAGTTATGTGTTAGATATTTTCTTCAAAATAAAAATGTCCCTTTTCTAAAACTACCTCTTTCTCATCAACTTCTTATTTCCCCCTTCATTAATTTGTTCTTAAATTCTTCCAATTTTCTCAGTCAATCTGATATGTGATTATGTTTAATCACTAAGTCTGGTGAATCCTCTGGTCCATCGTCTTTCTCTTCTCAAATGAGGCCTTGATTGCCCCTTGTCTGATTACTGAAATAAATTCCAAATCACACTTCCTGTTTCCCCTCCTTGTCCTTTCCATGTAGCCTGCATGATACCAGTGTTTAAATTATCCTAAAACATCACTTTGATTCTTTCCTTAAAACTTCCAGTGAGCGAATTCCCATTGTCCTTTGAATAAAGTCTACACAACTTTTTCCCGCAGTCAAATTTCCCACAGTGTGGCTCCCACCTATATTTGAAACCTTTGTTCCAATGGCTCCTCCATTGAAATTCCAGAAAGAAAAAACTGTTCATATGAGAGCAAAGCTGTGGAGAGGGGCAAGTGCAAAGCACTTGGTGAAAGGAAGTTTTTGTAAACTTTTTAGATTTAATTTCTGGCATACAATCTCTGGAAGCCAAACAATGCAAGTTCTAAATTATCGCAGATACATCTGTATGTGTGTGACTCATCCTCTAGACTAAGGAAACTCTATAAATGGGCTACTATGATCTTTACAGCATGTAAACGATGAAAATAAAGAAGGATGTTGCTCAAGCCTCCCATCTGTCAAAGCCACTAGCCTATCATGTTATGCAACCTTTGTAAATATTTGTTGAATTTAGAATGAACAAATTAATGAGCACATGCATGAATGCATGCATGAAAAACTACTGTGGCAGGTGCTGGTGGCGTCCTGCCTATATCTTACAAATACTGAAAATACCTGCAACTTTCTACTGGAAGTCTTTTTTTCCTTTCTTTCCTGGGTACGGATGTGTTCTCAACCTATCCCCAGTTCAAGCTGGAAGTGTCAGAGAGTTGATGAGTCCAGAAGCCACCCTTAACCAATGATAAACAGGGTGTTGGTAAATATAGCCTTTACCCCCTCGTTGGAATAACTCTGAGATGTGCTCTTCAGTGTCTCCCAGGTTTCCTCATTGGGACTGAGCTATAATTGCCTCAGTATCTTGCATGTTAAAGTACCTTGTATTGACTTCCTTTCCTTCCCAGTCTCACTTTCTTAGCCCTCAGCAGTGCTTTCTAGGATCACTTCACTTCACAAAACAACCCCTAAAACACAAGAAACCCCAAACCAAAAAAACTGAAAAAAAAAAAAAAAAACTACTTGCAATTGAATTCTTGTCTCAGATCTGCTTCTGGGGGAACCCAAACTAAGACAGCCACTGAATGTGGAATTGTACATTGAGTGCTTAAGGAGAGTCCATGACATCTGGAATTCATTGAACTGGAGTTGAATTAAAAAAAAGAACTCTTTGAGGAATCAGACATCATCTTCTCTGTGGCAAATTTTTTTCCCACACAAAGCACTAACACTTTGAACAAAAGATGTGGAAGTATTTTCTCTGGAAGACCACCATTAATTTATAAATGGAGGTTGGGGGTCGTTCTTTATTATTCAAATTTTTTGGATATAAAAAGAAAAAATATCAAAACTGGAAAATATTCACGAATAGAATGTTTAGTTATAAAATTACTCTCAGTTCAAATTTCCTTTCCTCCTTCACACGTATGTCACTCCTACCCATAATGCCCTAACAGCAAGTTTCAGAATATTTGGCCAAACCATGCAAATAAAACTGTAGCTCACAAAAAACCAAAACCAAAACCAAAAACAACAACAACAACAAAAAAAAACTGTAGCTCAACTTTAATAGAAAATCTGAAACCTTGCAAAAATGCAGCCTTTAGTGAAATCTATGAAAATGATGTTGGAGAAATGCTAGAATCAATGCAAAGCCATGGAAAGTGAAGATCTGGCAGAATAAGACAAGGCAACTGAAGAAGAGAACATAGACATGGTTGATGACTGTGACAAGAACTTTCCAACAGAGTGATCTGAATATCATAGGATTAAGGGCTGTTCTTGGGGAAATTAGTGATGCCTTTAAATATGTTTGCAAAAAAAGATGCTCTTTTTGATCATTCAATGATCATTTGATCATTGAAAGTCAAGTATGAGGGATGTGCATTATATTGTGTTAGGATATATATATTTTGGGGGGATTCCACTCCAGAATGTTCCACTTACATTTTGAGTGACAGAATTGCATTTAAATTTTTTCTTCCACAAAGTGTTTAATCTCAAAGTCTGCTGTATAACACCCTTTTAGAGAATCATGAAAACATCTGCTTAGCGTGGTAGATTGAAACAGGAAGGAGGCTTATCCCTTGCCTTACACAGAGTCTCCTTTGGTTGAAAATCACTTAAACACTGAAGTGAGAACATTTGTTGCTTTTCTTGATTTACAGATGTTTTCTCAGAACTACACTTCCAAACAGTCCCAGCTGACTGTAGCTAAGGCCTGGGTAAATTGATAAGATGCATCTGGTTTCAAGACAGACTAAGTACAGGGCAGGCTCTCCGTGTCCCCAGAGAACCTGGTTGGGGTCACAGCTAAGTCTTGGAACCATTTGCTCAATATATGAGTGCCAAGTGAATCCCCAGAAGGGAGAGACAGCCGGGGAGTAGACTGCTGGGCTCTTCCTCCTGTTGAAAATTCACTGGGCACTGGAGGAGGAAATTTTCCTTCTGTCTTCTGCCCTGAATGTTTTCCCAAACATGAAGGTAAGATAACTTCATTATTTTTGTGAACGAAGCTAACTCAAAAGGGAGTAAGGCTTAACTTAAGTAACTAAAAAAAAAAAAAAAAAAAAAAAAAAAAAATACATGGGAAAATAGGAAAGAGAAGTCTCCGAGGGTGACTTTAAAAAAATCCTTAATTAAATATAGTTAACAATTCAGCCAAAGTGAATTTGTTTTTCCTTTCTTGCAGTTAATTTATTGGTTTAGAGGTCTGGGAATCAGAGATTGGAGACAATGTTTATGAAAGTCCCAAGAAAGCCATTAAGAAATAAAATACAATAATACAATTGTTATTCCTTAGGGAAAAATTCCCTCCCACGGATTTTGTTTGTTCGATTTGGAGTCACGCAATGAACCCCCGTGATCTGACTTATCTAAGAGCTTTATAGAAAAGTGAATTTGGAGACTTGCAACTTTAGAGTTTGGAATCTGGAGGAGAAGATAAGGCTTGTGAGAGTAGAAGATACAGATAAATGGAATGAAACTAAAGGTTTACCAAAAACACATATTGGTCTAATGGAAAATGGCCAAATGTTAAGGAAAAAGGAATGCAGGACTGAAGACAGAAATCACTATCATAGACTAGAATTCTGATGCAAAAATAAGTTGAACCTGCTATTACAATTTTATTATTGCAGAGGTTTGTATTTAAACTTTAAAAAATTTACATTATAATGCTGGAACAATAATTTCTCAGCCCTGTCAGCTGCTAGATTGCTTTTGTCATCACTATGCCACCGATTTGCAATACTGAATCTACGCTCACTTTCCAGGGCCTTTGGAGGCGGAGTGAGAGGTGTGTCTTGAGTAACTCATGGGTGAAATTACATTTAATTAAGTTATTGAAAATTACACACAAATCATAAAATTAATTTGTTTAATGTTATGATGCTAGAATGTCAAGTAACCATACAAAGTTAGAATTGTGATATAATCTAATCTCTATCACTCTGTCTTGTATTTTTATTTAAAAATTTAAAATGCTTGTTAGCTCAAAAAGAATAGGATGCATTTCCTAGAGTCATCTAGCTAGTATACTTTCTCCTAATATTTGTATTAACCATCAATCAATTTCCTTACTTATTTTATGATGAGACATCTTAATAATTGTTTTGTGCTTAAAGAGGGATCATTGATTATTATGACATTTTTCTGCTGGGGTAACATATTTACTTTTATCTTTCAGTTGGTTGATAAAATATCAACAAATAAAGAAATGATTTCTTTGTGAGTTGCATGCAGTGTTCTCACCTATATTTGAAAGTAGAGATTCATATTTTTACAGTAAATCTGAAGGGTATGCTTTTGTGATACATTTCAGAGAAGGTAAACTTAGGCTATGAAGACACCACGAGAAATGGTTTTCAGGTCTGGCCTTTTAAGAGGGAGTATTCTTTTTTCTCCCCCGCGCCCCCCGCCCCCCCCCGCCCCCACCATTCATGTGAACTAAATTCAGAGAGGTGGTCCCACAATTCTTTTCATTCTCTTTGTATCCCTTGGAAAGGAGATAACTGGGTCTGAAGTGTTTCAAGACTTTAGAGCAAAAAGTGTTTCCCTCTGAGCTGGCTGTGGTCCAGACCTTCACTTTCTCTTCCGTGGACTGAGATGAACCTGGGGTTTGTAAACTTAAAGCATGATTCACATGGTGCTGCGATGTGGTCAGGCACAGTGATGTCTCAGATGAGGGCTTTTCTGCTTCCTCGCTACACCCAGAGCTGATCTGATGTTATCAGATGTCTTCTGTCAGTTATACTGTGATGGTGTTTGTGCCTTTAAAAACATGTCTTTTTCCATATTATAATACTACCATCTTGGCAAAAATAAGTTCAAAGAAAAGATAATATCAATTATTTCTCCACTCAGAGATAACCACTATGAACATTTTAATCTTTCTTTTCAGACTTTTATATGAGCATGTACAAAATATATTTTATGAAATTGCTATCAATCTAGATATGAATCTTTTTAATCACTATATCATAAGCATGTTCTCCTGTCATTGTTCAATCTATAATGTGCTTCTAATGGCAACAAAGTACTCATATCATATTATTGTGCCCTTTTGCATTTCTTTATCGCTAGAAGTGTTGCAAATTGATGTCTATTTCTGATAAAGATGTAAGTAAATTGATTTTAAAATCTACCTGCTTCTTCATCTGTTTGGTGCCCTATGTTCTAAATTTATTGATCAAGATATTAGGACATGCTAAGAAATTAGATTTGATTTTTTCATACTTTTTTCTCTTGGAATTTGGATATTTGGAACCCAGTATATGCTACAGAAATTAATATTTTATTTTTTTTACCTCAAATGGGCTCATGATTCAACAGACAAATGTAAAAGACCAGATATGGAGAAATTAGAAGCATAGAGACAATGGTTGTAGCTGGAACACTTTAGAGGAAGGAGGTAGAGCTAATGCTCATTCAGTCATAAGAAAGAAGAGAAGAGAATTCTGGGAAATGTAGTCCCAGCTTAGCTACATTACACACTGCAAAGATACGATACCTTTTCAACCAAGCAATTCTTTTTTTTTTTTTTTTAAAGGAATTTTGCTTTTTTTTTTTTAATTTTTATTTATTTATTTATTTATGGCTGTGTTGGCTCCTCGTTTCTGTGCGAGGGCTTTCTCTAGCTGCGGCAAGTGGGGGCCACTCCTCATCGCGGTGCACGGGCCTCCCACTATCGCGGCCTCTCGTTGCGGAGCACAGGCTCCAGACGCACAGGCTCAGTATTTGTGGCTCACAGGGCTAGTTGCTCCGCGGCACGTGGGATCCTCCCAGACCAGGGCTCGAACCCCTGTCCCCTGCATCGGCAGGCAGACTCTCAACCACTGCGCCACCAGGGAAGCCCCCAAGCAATTCTTTTATAGAGTTAATTCAGATGTATGTCTATGTCTGTCATTAATTTGTTTATTAATTTGTAATTGTTCTATCTTGTCCATTTGATGAGATACTCTTTCCAAAGGCAAGGAATGATAACTGCTTCATTTTCAAGTACTCAGCTAGCAAATTTTCAAGACATTCTTTTGGTTAAGAGATTCAGCTTGTATAACTCATGAACTTGTGATAAGCAGATCTTCATGGGTTATAATATGTATACAAGGAAGATGGTGGCAAAGTTATCTTTTCTGATGAAAAAGTATATCCCTTAAAACTTCGTTGACATTTAAAAAAATATGTAATAGAATGTTAAAATAGATTTTTTCACGATGTCTGTTTTGCCTGAGAGTCAAAGGCCAATAATAATTAGGTGTTCAGTACCCTCACATTTTAAAGTGAGATATTGTACATTCAATGCAGTATTACTGCAATACCAAAAGAGTAGCTCTAAATTTGTTTGGTGACCCTTTGGCCATCTCCATCCTCAAAAGTATGCAATATTCTGTCCCTTGGAGCATGAGGGTGTATAGGGAATGATACCCTACTCACATTTGAGAAAATCTAAAGGCATAGGCTGGTTCACTGCCCTGTGGTTAGCAAGTAAGTCAACACAGCAGTATTGGTTACATCCTGACATCCAGAATTTGACAGGGCAAGGATGTGTGCAGGTATCCCATGGACCAGATGTGGACCTTTAGAAAGGGGCCAGACTTGGGTTGTCAGGGACTCTGCCTGGGAGGCGCCTGCAGGATGAAGCAACCCCAGCAGACAGCATCAGGAAGCAGGCACTGGTGAGACTCAAGAGAGCTGAACAAAGAGACGAATCATTTGTGCCAGAGAACAGTGGTTGTAGATTCCCAAAGGAGGGATATCCAAAGAATGACAAAAACACCATGAGAGATAAAGAATTGGCATTCAAACATCCAACACACCCTGATTTACCATCACTAGACTCCAGCTGCATCGGGCAGGCAAGATCCTTTTGGCTCTTGCCCCTCTCACTCGTGCTGCGCTGACTCTGGAGAAGACAGGCACCCTGGGGAGGTGGGGAAGAGAAGAAGGAGAATAAAGCAGAGGAATTTTGAAGTGGACCCCACCCCTCCCGCAGGACCTGGGAGTAGGATAGACATTTTAAATTGGATGATACATTGAAATCTGACTGTTAGATTGTTCCAGAATGCCTGGGAGTGACTAAAAAAGCTATGAGAAATGGAAAAAAAAAAAAAAGAAAAGAAAAGAAAAGAAAAAACAAACAAACAAACGAAAAAGCTATGAGATAGGCTGGCCCAAGGGCAGGAAAAATGAGTTGACATAGTACAAAAAAAGACATATTGTTGAAAAGAAACAACCCACTGCAGTTTATAATTAAAAAAAAAAACACCCCAACGTTTAAAAGGTGTTACTTTCCATTATGTGCTTCACGAGTTTGTTGAAAAATCAGAAAAGTATCCATAGCCTCTCCCACCATTGTTCACGTTTCCAGGGTGCCCACAGCTGTTGGTACCCCTCTGCCCTTTTGGTTATGTTAATCAGATTATAGGCTAAAAAATCTGTAAGGCTGTAAAAGGCAGAAGTAGGCAACTAGGATTTTACAACTGAAAAAAAGATACCTAATAAGAGGATGGGTGATCTAGGAAGGTGAGTAGAAGGGTCTGGAAAAAATGTTGGGAAGCCATTCCACAGCTACCCTGAGAGAAAAGAGGTTTGGGGAGATCAAGAGAAGAGAAAGAACATTGGCCTGGTAAAATGTGAGGTAAGATGATTTAAGGACTTTTTTGCTGGGTTATGACTTGAATGTGCTTGATATTTTTAAAGAGTCTCCAGTACAGATTTGAATTGCATTTCCTTTCACCTTGAGTTGTCAAAGTAGGAAAATACATAGAAATGAAAATAAAATAATAAAAGTCACCTATGATTTCACAACCGGAAATGAACTATTCTTTGTTATATTTCTTTGTAGATTTGCTTTCAATACACATTTGATTTTCAAACAAAATGTAATCACATTTTACATACAATTTCATAACCTGTCAGATGCTCAATATTTAGGCTGCTGGTATCACATGAATGGGATTATAAAAGGCCTCTGTGGTGTTTTAAAGACTGAAGGAACCACCTGCAGAACTAAGGATTGTGATGAGTATCACGGCACCTCTGGCTAGGAATGTACCTCCACTTTTGATTTTTCCATTTAGGAAGCTATTTCTCTTTTAGCTTCTCAGCCCATGGAACTGTTCTTCTTTCCAGACTTTCTCTTCTCTGGTGCCCTCATGGGTACCAAAGTTAGAGAGGAGAGTGGAGTAAGGAATTAAAAGATGATGGGACCCTAAAGAAATGTTTGTGAACATTTAACTCTGGGGAGTCTTTTCAATTTATTTGTCAATGACATCACCTAGCCCCTAGTTGTCTTTCCAGAAATGTATAATGGGAAGTGAACTCAAGAGAAATGTATTAGAGATTTCCCTGGTGGTGCAGTAGTTGAAAATCTGCCTGCCAATGCAGGGGACACGGGTTCGAGCCCTGGCCTGGGAAGATCCCACATGCCTCGGAGCAACTAAGCCCGTGCGCCACAGCTACTGAAGCTCACGTGCCTAGAGCCCATGCTCCGCAGCAAGAGAAGCCACCACAATGAGAAGTCCACACACCGCAATGAAGAGTAGCCCCTGCTCTCCACAACTAGAGAAAGCCCATGTGCAGCAATAAAAGACCCAATGTGGCCACAAAATAAATAAATAAATGAAATAATTGTATTAAATTTTTATTTAAAATGAAAACTTAAAAGTCAAGCTTTTAAGTTTTAAGTCAAGGCTTCTCCATGGTTCTTTCACTCTTTCTATTCCCAACTCACAAATCTTGACTTGTACAGATCTATTCACTTTTGACTCGTTAAAGCAATGCTAACTAAAATATTGCTTTATTGTTTTTTTTTTCCCCCTCCTAGGCAATAAGTTTATTCTTCTTGGTGGGATTTATAGGAGAGTTCCAAGTTTTTTCAAGGTGAGAATTTTTTGGATTGTGTGTGGAAACCATTAACAATTATTTCTTTTATTTTAAGGAAATTCTTAAGTATGGTCTGATTTTTACATTGTAGCCTGAGCATGTTTAACCCTTCAACACTTTTTTTCTTTCCCTTTTTTAGAAAAGGCAATTATAGAGAAAGCATGTTTTATTCTTATTCTTATTTTACTTTATTTTATTCCCTGTAAGGAAGAAACCTGAAGACTAAAAACACCTCAAGGTTTCCTGCTTCTCCCAGTACCATGGTTTTACCTGCAATTCAGGGAATGGCAGCTGACTTACACATCTTAGAGCAGAATTTGATTTTTAAATGTAATCTTTGCAAAATAGTCTTTGGGATTTTAAAAGTTGAGAGTTTTTTTTTAAGAAAATAGGTTTATCTGCTCTTGAGACCTGGAAAAAAGCCAGCATCATTTACTCACCTCCTTGCTTTGCTTTCACTGTCTGATGGGAGGGGACCAGGTCGGCTTACCTCATTGAACTGTCAGAACATGTGTCTGGAGTTGTGCCAGTGACTGGGACACAGAGAAGCCAGAAGGTACTGAGAGTAGAGGGGGTGATTGAGATCTTGAAAGAGTTGATTTCAATGCAGGTGTGATAAGGGCTCTGTGAGGGGACTGGACAGGTGCACAGAGGAGGTGAGGCCAAGCGAGCTTCCCTTCCTAAGCCTCGGTGTTTGGGGAAGGCCTCTGCCTGTCTCTGGGAGACAAAATAGACACATAGCATTAAGTTCAGATTGTTTAAAGGTCAAAAACACTAAGGCCTTTGGATCATTGATGCCATATCAAGACTACAGGTTAGCAAGATTAGCCCCATAAGGGCACCTGAGCCACAAACGGGACTCCTTATCTGCAGCACCTGGCTGTGCTATGCTTAACTAAGCAGGAATCACCTTGACCTGAGATGTCTCCCAGATTAGGAATGTACTCAAAGTCCAGAAAGCAGGAGTCCTGGTTCCTCTACGCCTTGCAAAGTGTGGTTTTAGGGAAGGCTTCCTTAATCTCTTTGGACTAAGCAACATGACCTCTTGGACACAGCCAGAGTTAAGCATTGTAAGAGAGTCAACTTGCCATTTTCCACGTGTATTTTATTTGGGTGGAATCCTTTGAGCTCAACTTGACCCTACTGTACTTGGGTGTGTGCTTGAGAAGTGACCTCAATAAACAGGGGGAGCACGTAAAACTAAATTCTCGTCCATTTAGCCTTTGCCAGATTTTGGTTTCCTACTTCTCATACGGTCGTTTTAGAGCTTGTTGTCTCTCAGTTAAATTTCTGTATAGCTCTTCAATTCATCATCCAAAATCCCATCAAAGGCCATAATACCTTCCTTCTATATGTTCTCACTTAGCCTCCCAACTTTGGACACTCTCTTATGTGTATTTCCACAACGCATTATACTGTACACATTTCTGTTAGGAAATCTATCTCATTAGCTATACTGTATAAAGGATCATGATTATATTATTGTGTTATGATTATTTGTTTACACATCTGTGTCTTCATCCTCCCCTCTACCAATTGTCAGTATCCTATCTCTTTTATGTTTATAGCTCTAGTGTCTAAACAGTGCCTGGTACATTCTAGATATTTCATAAATTATATTTAATAAATCTCTGAAAAAGTGAGTCCTTCCCACATATATTTTTTATATATTTTGGGATCCTCTTGGTGCCTCTTAGGAAAAAAATTGTAAAGCAATTTTTGACTATTCTTGCCAATTTTTTGTCTTCTCTCCTACCTTTCTGTCGGCTTTATGATGGACAATTTGACACTATGACAGTGCCTCCTCGCCAGTCAATTGCCAGTGGGCTTCCTATGCCCCTTGGTCAGAATGCAATGGTTGTACCAAGACTCAGGTAGGACCATGTGAAAACTTTGTATTTACTATTTATATGTAGAAATAGCTTAGGTGTGGACACAATGGCATTAACTTTTGAATGTTGTTTTATTTTTTGAAAATGTAATTAGTAATTTTGAAGGGAAAAAGTATGATTTATTTCATACTTAATATTGTAATAAAATATTTCTGCATTCTCATTTTTCTTGCAGGACTTTTCTAAATCTTACATCTGAGCCTAGAAATATACATAGGAGAGACACTAAAAGCAACTCACTAACTCTTTCACTATCAGAGAAATAAGAATAGCATGAAATGAAGTTAGTAGATAATTCAAAATTTCATATTTACTGGATTCAACTTTTCTTTTCATTTGAAACAAACACTAAAGAGTAGCAAAATGGCTGCTTTGTTTTATCTAACTAATAGTGAATGACCATGGAAAGTCAAACATTTTTAAAGTTTAATACAAAAGTAATATAAATAAAATACCAGACTTGACTGGGAGATTATAGAGTACTTCTAAAAATGTCTGTTTTTTTCCTTATTATAAATTAATCATTGGAGAAAATGATTTATTGTTTTATAAATGAAATAAAATGGTTTATTTCTATTAAATAAAGAAAACACTACTTATAATTCTACCATTTAGAAGAAACCGATATGTCAGCATTTTAGTATTTATTCTTTCAATTTCTTTTCTTTTCTTTTTTATTCCATGTAAGCCCAGATCTGCTTTATTCTTTTTGAATAGCTACATAGCATTTTATTGTATGAATGTACATTTAAAAAATTTAATTAGAGTTCTATTGACTGGCATTTGGGTGTTTCCTCTATTTTCTTTCTATGTGCTTATGATTTTTAAAATAGGATTATTTGATCATTATTTTGTATTCTATTTTAACTTAACATTATTCTATCAGCATGAATTTTAACAGCTGAATTATGTTCCATTATATGTATATACCAATCTTCTGTATCCACTTCCTATTGTTTGAGATTTAGGTTATTTATATATTTTGTTATTATGAATAAAACTTTAGTGAACATTTTTACACATAGATATGTCTTTTTTCTGATAATCATCTTAGGATAAATTCCAGAAATACAATGTTGGTTTCAAAGGTTCTGAACATTTGAATGGCTAAATATATATATTTTTTGTATTGAGATACAATTGACATATAACATTATATTAGTTTCAGGTGTACAACATGATTTGATATTTGTAAAGTATTTTAAAGGTAGTTCAGTTTAGATTAAAATGTGCATTTAAAATCATTTTAAAATTATTAAAATAACAGAACCATATTATAGAAGATAACTTGTGTTTTGAAGCATCATCATTATCCTCATTTTCCAGCATTTATTTAGTATCTACATGAGGGGTATTTACAAAACAAGTTACACAAGTAACTAGGATTTGGTTTCTGGCAAATATAATATTAGATGACAACTCTGATTACAGGCAAACAGGTACATGCATAACAAAACAAAAGTCAAACAAACACCAACTTCAGAAAGCATTTTTATAATTTAAAAACAAGTTAAGAAAGAACATTAGAGGTAGATGGAAGGTATTTTTCATATGAGTAATTTTTTTGAGTGGAGCTTATCATGCTTAGATTATAAAAACAGAATTTTCACCCAGAAGAAGACAAGTAAAAATGAAAAATGAGTCATAAGATCAGAATTTGACAGGTGAGAATGAGACCCTGAGAGCAGACAGCCATCAAGGTCATCCTGGTGTCTATGGAGAAGGAAAACATTACTTATACGACAACACAATCTATGTTTTTGAACTTCAGAAAAGCACAATGTTACTAAGCCACATATAAGAGGTGTCTTCATCAATTGAATACAGAAACTAAAAACTTACTAAGAAACTGTACTGAGTTCCATTCCTCACTCATACTCCTCTATGACTCCTTTGCTTAGACACAGTGAAAGCCCCAGGCTGTTGCAAACCTGCTCAGAGTTCAACTTACATATCTGTGACCCTTGGTTCCAATTTAGGATGAATGAATAGATTCAACTTTGGTTTGTATATCTAGTCTTCCCTGTTGCTCAAGGTTTAAATTCTCTGGAATCTCAGATTTTGTCCATTTTTATTAACTGGTAAGAGTTGAGTATAGGAAGAGGCTTAAAAGATACACCTTTGGTTGCCTTTGGGGAGGAAAAGGATTTTGCAGATCTTTCTTTTTGTTTAAACATTAGATACATGCCTTCATATTGAGTAAATTAATTTTAGGATGAATTAGTTTTCTCATTTGCCTTAGAGATTTCCTAAAATTTTTTTCTACCCCGTCCTACCCCACCCCTCCCTAAGATAGGCCTTTGACATCTTTCCCATTTTAGAGGTCAGTAATTTTGGTTGTCCAGTAAAGTATCATTGTAGATGTACCTT
The DNA here is from genome assembly GCF_964165515.1 of Mesoplodon bidens. Lineage (NCBI taxonomy): Eukaryota > Metazoa > Chordata > Mammalia > Artiodactyla > Ziphiidae > Mesoplodon > Mesoplodon bidens. Next base: position 34,890,611 of record NC_138160.1, read on the forward strand.
CACCTGTGGACCACTTAGGCTTCTGTTTTGTAAATTTGACTTCCACGTTAGCATATATGTCTCTCTGGATTGTTTTGCCTCACCTTGCCTTCCTGAAGAAGGCTTAAGGTTCAGCTCAAATTAATTACCACCACTTTTCTAAAGGTTTCCCTTTACTCCTGTTCATCTTAACTTCCCTTCCCAATATGCTTACTCTTTCTCCAGCAAAATTCACTTCACCTTTTCTAATTAGCTCTTGGTACATTGCTTTGGCAAAATATTAGTCATTTTGTGTTGTGATCTGGTTTATCCAGCATACTTTCTTAAAGATTCACTAAATTTTTTTTCATTCAACCCTAAGAGTAAATATATAACTGGGAGTGCTCTATAAATAATAACCCAAGTGTCACTGTACTCAAAGACAAGTGGGTTTCTGGGTGCATTGATTTTGTAGGCTTTATTTCTGTAGTACACCAGAACAATTTTACAAACATTATTTCTCCAATTGTATTAATTTATCCCAGATTTTATTTCTCAGATAAAGGAAACTGGAGATATTGAAAAGCTATTTGGCTTGTATTTAGACTCGCAGGCGGTCAATTGCTGTTTATGGGCAGTATGGCGGCCATCCCTGTGTTGGAAGTGCTTTTGAACCACAATCGTGTGAACCTACACGAGGATGTCCAACAGAAGAGGGATGTGGAGAACGTTTCAGGTGTTTTTCAGGTATTTGCTTCCCATAGGTTCGGCATGCAGAGTATAAGTTCAAATGCTATTTGTTTAATTTGCTCAGTATGTATTTGTTGAATTGTACTGCATTTATATTAGCCTATAAATTAATTTTCCCCCAATTCAGTTGGATTTTGATTGGCATATTAGTTACACACTCAACTGTCATTCTTTTAAATGCATGGGTGTTGTCTGGTAATAAAGGTGGGGATACTCTTTGCTTCTTTGAAAAAGAAATATGGCTATTGACAGACCCAAGCAGTTCTTGACATTGCATTTTTGGTGAAGATGTGGAATGAGTCTGGAATGAAGACTGAAATTGGGCAAAAACAATATTACTGCCCAAATTATTTTTATGTTTACAAGAAAAGCAACTCTAATTAGCTAATCAAGGAGCAATACGGGTCATCTCTATTCATGGGGAAATTAAACAGTTTTGGATTGAATAATATTTGACCTATTGTCTATGTTGCATTTGTGCAGAAAGGTTAATTCAACAACCTTTAGCAAACATTTATTATTCTTGTTATGTTCCAGATACAGAAATGAGGGTTGTGGATGTATGATGAAACACATAGCCTCTTCCCTCAAAATTCTTAAAGTTTTATGGGCAAAATAGTACATAAATATTTCCTGTGTTAGACGTGTTTTTCAGCAATACCTGTCAAACTCCTATTGTACTTTCAAAACCCAAATCAGATGACACTGCCTTAGGGAGACCTACCCTAAACGCCCAACTGATAGAGCTATTTAACAGATTACTTTTCTGTGTTCTCTATGTGCATTGTATCATCTGTAATCTGAAGTATTTGTTGCCCTGGATATCTTTTGGTAGACTGAACTCCTTGAAGGTGTGTATTATATTTCTTTTATTTTTGCATCTGGAGTGTGTGGTACATAGTAGAATCTCAACAAATGTTTGCTGCATTGGATCAAGTGGACAGTATAGTGGGATGTGCTATCAGGACAGTTTTGTGCCATGCATACTATAAGGGCACAAATGAAGGGCATACATTGTAGCTTGTGGGGCAAGGGTGGTTTCTGAGAGGAGGTAATGTGTGATTTGATTTTTGAAGAACTGTAGGTGCAAAGCCAGTGGAGATGGCAAAAAAGTTTGGTCTTTGATTTATGTAAATGATCCAGTATGGCTAGGGCGTAGGAAGCTAGTAAGAGAATGGTTGGATATAATGCTGAGGAGGGAGGCTGGGGCTAGTTCATCTGGTACCCTCTAGTGCTTCCTTGTGCTTCTGGTACCCTGGGCTTATATCTATCACAACAATTACATTGCTGAATTGTAATGATCTAACTTCATACTCTTTCCTATTAGATTGTAAAGTATATGAAAACCCTGGTGAATACCCTTTTTATTCATATCTGTATCCCAACACCCAAGAGTGTCCTGAACAGAGAAGGTGTTAAAGAAATGTTTAAGTTTAATCTTTTAATCCAGTTCCCATGCTCTCAAAGCATATATATCTAAATCACCAAGAAAGACAGCACTTTGGCATCTAGGTCAGTGATTACAGAAGAGAAATGGAAAGTTGAAGGGCAGGAGGTCAATCTGTCTTCCCAGTGATTGATTGGCACTGAGTGATTTTGGAGAATTCAGACAAAGTGCTTGATGACTATGGGTGAGAGCCTGGAATTTGCATTCAGGTTCTATTTTCAATTTTGTGTCCAGCCAAGGTCAGAATCAATTTGCATGTTGAAAAATGAGGACCGAAATAATCAGCAGTCCTTCCCTGGGCACTGAGGGTTTATCTCAAACCCACATTAGAGTATCAGTGTTGTGTTGAAGGTCCAGGGTGAAATCTTTTGATCTCAGGTAGCGTTTTTGCTTTTCACCTCTTTTATTTTTGTGTGGTGGCTTTTCTTGTGTTCAGGTCAGTGCATCAGCAGATCTTTGGTTTGCAATGGGGATTCTGACTGTGAAGAGGACAGTGCTGATGAAGACAGGTGTGAGGACGCAGAAAGCAGGCCTTCCTGTGACCTTGATAAACCTCCTCCCAACATAGAACTTACTGGACATGGGTAAGGTGTTGGGTGTCTTCCTGTACACATCGATGGGTTGTAATTTTTATTTTGTTGTGTTTTATTTTGTGGTTTGGTAAGTCTAATAACAAATCACCTAATAGTTAAGACTTTGCTTAGAGCTCTTTGCCATCCTGAAACTATTTAAAAATCCTATCTATATACTGTAAATATATGTGGTAAAGCATAGAGGGACCAGTTGTCCCTGGACTGTTGGGTTTAGCACTGAAAGTCCTGCATCTAAGGAAAACCCTCAGACCTGGGAAAACCTGGCCAGTCAGTCCCCATATGGGAGGGAAGGGGGGAGAACTAGTTCAATGATGTGGGGCTACTTAAGGGAATGAAGAGACAACAGAATGAGAGCAGCGGAAGAAGAGAGAAAGTGTGTTGGAACACTCAGACTGAAAAGTAATCACCTAAACTAGCTGGGAACTTTCAAGTGAAGTTGAGGCAATCCTGTTAGCTTTTTTTTTTTTTTTAAATTAATTATTTATTTATTTATGGCTGTGTTGGGTCTTCGTTTCTGTGCGAGGGCTTTCTCTAGTTGCGGCAAGTGGGGGGGCCACTCCTCATCGCAGTGCACGGGCCTCTCACTATCGTGGCCTTTCTTGTTGTGGAGCACAGGCTCCAGATGCGCAGGCTCAGTAATTGTGGCTCACAAGGCTAGTTGCTCTGCGGCATGTGGGATCTTCCCAGATCAGGGCTCGAACCCGTGTCCCCTGCATTGGCAGGCAGACTCCCAACCACTGTGCCACCAGGGAAGCCCCCTGTTAGCCTTTTTAAAAAGAATTCTGAAAAACTTTTAACGGTCAGATCCAAGTTAAAGTTTCAAGGTTTTAAGATAATCTCTTTGAGAGTGATAGTTAGATGTGATTTTTCTATACTACTATGAAATTCATTAATGGAAAATTGGTAAAGTTACTTTAAAGAGTATACCAGTTAGCATGCTAAGAGGCTGACTAGTTGTAAATCATTGTAGAGAGTTCTCTCTCTTCAAGAGTAATCTTAATTGTTTGGTTTTATCTGTAGATTCAATTCAAAACCAGCTGTTGCCATAGATACAAAAGGGCTGTGTGTTTCCTAAATAAGTTCTTAGGCTAAAAGGATGTTGGGTTACCCCAGCTATTAGTTTTAACCATTATAACAAGCAGGGGGAGTTGGGTAATGCATAGTGTGCTTTAGGAGGCTTTTTATTTGAGCTCTCGCAGAGATGTTTAACTGTAATGTATTTCAAGAATATCTAGAGTTCTCTAATGATGCCTGTTTCAGCAAGTGGTGTTTCTGGTTTTTAACAGCCTTTTCTTCTTTCATTTTTTAAAAAACAGTTACAATGCGCTCACGGGCCAGTTTAGGAACAAAGTCCTCAACACTAAAAGTTTTGGTGGTCAATGCAGAAAGGTGTTTAGCGGGGATGGGAGAGATTTCTACAGACTGAGCGGAAATATCCTCTCCTATACATTCCAGGTACTTAATTACATTGATTTGATTTCTTTCTAATCTGTGAATTGTTGCCAGAGATCATTATTTATATGATATTGATTTTTTTGGTATTTTGTTGAGAATTTACTTGTGGCCTCATATGTGGTCAGTTCTTAGAAATGTCTTATATAGGCTTAAAAAGAATACATTTTCTTTTTTGAAGAAATGTTTTATTTATTCTTAAAATTTTTTTATACAATTTTTAAAGTTTACTTTCCATTTACAGTTACTGCAAAATATTGGCTCTATTCCCTGTGTTGTACAATACATCCTTGAGCCCATCTTACACACAGTAGTGTGTACCTCCCACCCCCTCACCCCTATATTGCCCCCCCACCCCGTTCCACCAGTTTGTTCTCTATGTCTATGAGTCTTCTTCTTTTATGTTACATTTACTGTTTAGGAATATATATTCTTTAAATCTGTGTTATAGCGCAATGATACTTTTAATTTGTGTCATTCAAGCTGAAATATTCATTGTCTCATTTTGAACTCCATACTCCATGTGGGTCCAGAAACTGATGGTCTGTCCCTGTGTGGGTGTTAAAACCCAAGGCCCTGCTCATGACTGGTTGTGATAGTCTCCTAACCACTGCCACAGTGTCACCTTACTTAAAAATGCTTTTTTTTTAAATTATGAAATATTTCTATGTACAAAAGGCTGTGAATAACATATACTTGCAGTTTGGAGAAAACTAATAATACAAACAGGACTATATATGCCCACCACCCACCTTGAGAAATAGAATATTACCAGTGACTTAAAGTCTCCTATCTACCTCTTTCTGTCACATCTTCTCTACCTGTACTGCCCATGCAACCACTATCTTATATTTTGTAATAATCATTTCCTTGTTTTTCTGTATATGTTTATCCCATAAGTCTTTGTCCCTAAAGAAAAACTTGTGATTTAGTTTTGCTTGTTCTTTGCCACTTATATAGATAAATCATATAGTATATATTCTTCTATGAATCATTCTTTCACTCAAAATTAGAGTTTTAATGTTTATTCATGCTGATGTAGATGGCATTTTTACTGCTGTTTCTGTTTTTTTCTTATGAAAATGCCTTGAACATTCTTGTGCATGAGTTCCATACAAATAAGCTTCTCTAGTGCAGACACCTGGAACTCGAATTGCTGCTTTGTAGGCTATGTTTAGGTTACACTTCACTAAAGTTTCCAAAACCTATATATGACCAATCTATACCCTACCAGCAGTGTGGAAGAGTGGCCTGTGTTCCACATCCTTGCCCGCATCCATACTGCCAAACTTTAAAATTTTGTTTATGGTCTCAAGGTTTCCTCTGCAGGCTTCTGCTTCTTGCAGGCTGTTTCTGTCATACACACCTAAACTCATCCTGTTGATTGATTTCAACACAAAATCTACTCACACAAAACAGTAATGGCTTTAGGGGAAATTCCTGAAGATTTAGAGGGAACATAGAGGAGAGATTGTCTACCTCATAATGCCAATGCATCCAACGAAAACAGTTGAGATCCTCTATCTTAAATTGTCTGTCTTTCCACAACCTAAGCCAAAAGAAGTTTCTGGTCTCATCCTGTTTTAGCCTCTTTCTTGCTCATCTCTTCCAAGATCTCCTCTCTCATGCCTTTCCTCCCATCTTCCCAGAGCTCAAAACTTTCCAGTTCAGCCCTTCTTACTGATTACTCCCAAATTTGTAAACCAAAACTATTAGGATATTCAGAAGGAAGGAGCTTTAGTTTACCAACATTAGTCATCTTCAGAAAGCAGTTCTGATTATGAGGAGCAAACCCACCAACCTCCAACTTATAATGGAATTAAATTACATTTAAGAGTTATTGAATCATGAAAGTAGAAAGTGGAACTGACTTGAAAAATAATCATAGCTACCAATTTTTGAATATTTCCTGTGACATCTGCACTATTTTAGGCAATTTGTGTAATTTTAATCCTCATGACATCTGTGAAAGGTAAGTAATGTTTTACTGTTTTATATATAGAGAAATCGAGGCTCAGAGGACTTCAGCAGACTTGCTTCAAGTCACCAAATTAATAAGCAGTAGAGCTTGGATCCAGTCTGTCAGACTTCACCGCCTTTCATTTTTCTAGTATATTTTACTCTCCCAGTGTATTGTGTTAACTGCTTTTTTAACTCTAAATTCTGCTTGGTGAAAAACCTATATTGTAATTTACCCTTTGGCCAGAAGGGACAATGTGAGATAGGCATATAAAGAGAATTTTTTCTCCTCATATTACTAAGAGGATGTGTTGATAATTCTTTCATAATTATAAGGGGGAGAATTGCATATATGTATATATATGCATATATATGTGTATATGTGTGTGTGTGTGTGTGTGTGTGTATGTAGTCAAATTTAGAAAGTTACAGAACAGAGGAAGTAATAAGGGAGAGAATTTCTGACATGGTTGGAAAGGAGACATGCTGGAAACCTGCAGCTTTTGAAGAAGAAAAATAATTTAATGACAGCATAATTCTGACGTTCGTTTTCTACAGCATGGCTTGGTTTTTGGATTGACATCTGAAATGCCTTGCCAGTCACCGAATTTGAAGGTGTTTGTCAGAGGTAGAGGGAAATTATAGCCTGTCATTTAGGATCCAGCCGAAGGGAAGTGAGGTGGAAGTAATAGGCAGTGAGTCAATCACTGCAGCGGGAAACCCAGGTGCGAATATGGAGGTGGCCAATGTCCTCCTCAGTTCAAATAGATGGGGAGCCACTGGGGATTCAGGCCTCTACAGGTGGAACATGACTTTTGGCTTGTTGGAACATAAATGTTAGTAAATAAACATAAAACAGAATCAGTCAATCTCTCTTCTAATCTCTGTTTTGGAAATCAGCATGATAGTTTACCCAGGACAAACCCAGTTTCTTATTGAGTAAGCCACTTACTTTGATGCCATGCACATTCTCTGTTTGCTCATATTTTTCATACCACAAGGAAGCCTTTGAAACATAAGCACATTCCAGCTCCACGGTCACTTTGGGAAGGTGCCACCCTGCTTAGTTTAGCCTGGGAGATGCTGAAAGACTGTCTTGTTTATTCTCAGCATGTAACAAGTTGCAGATGGGAGTGAGTAAAGATTAAGGTGGAGAAAATAACTTCCTGGATTCTCCTGTTTTGATCTTGAATGTAATTCATTATATTAAAATTTTTTTTATTGAAGTATAGTTGATTTACAATGTTGTGTTAGTTTCTGATGTACAGCAAAGTGATTCAGATACGTATATATTCTTTTTCAGAGTCTTTTACATTACAATTTATTACAAGATATTGAATTTAGTTCCCTGTGCTATACAATAGGACCTTGTTGTTTATCTATTTTATACATAGTAGTTTGTATCTGCTAATCCCAAACTCCTAATTTATCCCTCCCTCTCCTTCCCCTTTGGTAACCATAAGTTTGTTTTCTATGTCTGTGATTCTGTTTCTGTTTTGTAAACAAGTTCATTTGTATCCTTTTTTTTAGATTCTGCATATAAGTGATATATGATGTTTGTCTTTCTCTGATTTAGTTCGCTTAGTATACTTCATTATATTTTTTAAAGCAAGATCCTATATGTATATCAAATGAATCACAAAAACGTATTCTAAAGGCAATTTTAACTAATGCTTAGTTATCTGATCCTCTGCTTCCTCTGTTGGTATGTGTGTAGATATCTGAGATTTCTAAATCTACTTTGCTAACAGAAATTAATTTGAATGATAATAAAAGTAGCTCACATATATTAAGAACCTTTTATATACTAAGCACCATTTCAAGTGCTTTAAATAGAACTTTTTTTTATATAATAACCTAAGTATGTAGGTACTGTCATCTACTATTTTTACAGATGAGGAAACTGAGACAAAGAATGCTGAGTAATTTACCTACAATCACAGAGGTAGTAGATGACAACTATGGGGTCTGAACCCTAGAAGTGTGGCTCAGAGCCCTTGCAGTGCACTGTACTTAGATGGGGTTAGAATATGTGTAAGCGTTGATAGGAATGAGCCAGTAGAGAAAGAAAAGTTGAAGCTGTAAGACAGGGAGTAATCAATTAATTTAATTAGTCCTTTGAAGAGGTGAGACGGAATGCAATACAGAAAAAAGACAGAGAAATTAGCCTTAGACAGGGGGAGGAACACCTGCACAGGAAAGGAAGCGAAGACATTCATAAGTCTGTAAATTTGTTAGCAAGAAGTGTAAGAAGACTGTGTCTGATAGTGGGAGTGTTTGTAAAGAAAGAGGTTAAGTTTATCTTCTGAGAGTGAAGGAAATGATTGTAAGATTGGGGGATTGAGATGGGTGCAGAACTTTTGAAATAGATACTGTAGGGAATGGGAGAAAGAATTGGCTAGAGATTTAGGGTTGCTGGAATGTATTGAGGATTCCACTGAGGTTGGAAATTATGAATGGACTTACAGTAACACCAATCGATAGTTGTGTGATTTTTCTATAGCAGTGCTAAGGTGCTTGGCTGCGAGCACTGAACAAAGGTTGAATTTTTGCCTGGCAAATATGGTGGCAGAACATACCTAGGCAAGGTTCATTGGCAGGAGTTAGGTTCATTGGCAAGAGAATAATAAGTCATGAACCATGAAGCGTAACTACAACATGAAGGAAGTGACAAAATGAAGGTGCTGATAAGGAAAGAGAAGGGAAAGTAAGTTGAAGGTCTGTCTCTATGAGGTTGAATAATAGATATGGCAAAAATAGAATGAGTGTCAAAAGAGTAAGAGATGGGCTTCCCTGGTGGTGCAGTGGTTGAGAGTCTGCCTGCCGATGCAGGGGACGTGGGTTCGTGCCCCGGTCTGGGAAGATCCCACATGCCGCGCAGCGGCTGGGCCCGTGAGCCATGGCCGCTGATCCTGCGCGTCTGGAGCCTGTGCTCCGCAATGGGAGAGGCCACAGCAGTGAGAGGCCCGCGTACCGCAAAAAAAAAAAAAAAAAAAAAAAAAAAAAAGAGTAAGAGATGTCAGAGTGTAGGATGTTTGAATTTGTGACTTCAGAGGAAGACTCAGTCTGGGGAAATTTCAGGATCTTAGCTGGAAGGAAGAGGGTATTAAAGAAAATTTAAGATCACACTACCTTGAGAAAGGATTCTTGTGGCTATGTGTAGGGTACATGGGAGTGAGGAGACGCTGAACTAAAGTTCTTAAGAGGCTTATTTGCATAAATCATGAATCAAGTATTTGAATTGTACGTCTGAAGAAGAGAAAAAATAGGCTAATTTTTTTTTTTTTTGCATTGAAAGAAAGGTAGGTAACTTTTCTTTCTCGAGAGAAAAAACTAAATTCTGTGTCTGTCCAAAACCAAATAGGACTGAGACACTATCTAGTGACTCTAGAAATCTCTAGTACATTTTAAAATAATGTCCTCTTTGTATTCAATAATAATAATAATAAAAATGTCCTCTTTGTAGTTAAGAATAATAATATATTCTTCATTTTGACTTGAGCTGAATTTTTGCGTTTGACTTTTAAACAAACCAATTTCATAATATAATGAAAATAATGTTGGAATAAAAGGTATGGTTAAATCTATTTTTTCTTCTCTTCTGTCTTGCTTCTAGCATGAATGCCTAATTTTTAACATGGGTAGTGATGAAAGTATTTTTAATATTTTCTGGCATTTTGTTGAATTTCCTCCTAGTCTTTTTTCGACTGGCATATACTATCATATTTGTGGTTAATAGGATTTGTAAATATCACATTTATACTTGCTTTTTCATTTAACATGAACAATTTGTCCTCACAATCATCCTTTATGATGGCTGCATAATATTCTATTTTCTTTTTAGCATTTAAAAAAAAATTTTTATTGAGGTGTAGTTGATTTACAATGTTGTGTTAATTTCAGGTGTACAGCAAAGTGAATCTGTTATACATATACAAATATCCACTCTTTTTTAGATTTTAGCTTTATTTTTAAAATGTATCATATTCATCATTTAAATTTTCTCTGTGTTTATTTATACTTTGATCTCAAATACAGATGTGTATGGACATATAATAAAAACACAAATACTTGTGAAAGGAGAGTTACTGATCTGAATATTTATATAGAACAGACTGAGGGTCATATTTCATGTTTTATTCTCATTGTGACTGACATTTTTAGCAAGATAGTTGCCTATGATTTTAAAAAACTAAAGATTTTTTCATGAAGATTCAGATATATCTCTTTTCTTGAAAAATCAGATATCTGTCAGTGCTAGAACCTGTAGTAATGTATAGGACTGTCGGATGGATTTGAGTGTTGGGTACCTTTTAGACTCTTTTAGACAGGGTGTGTGCTCACTTCTTCACTACCCCGCCTTCCACTGGATGCTTCCAACATTTATATTACTTGCCAGTCCTCTGTGGGCATTTCATTTTGACACTTGATCTAGGACTAAATAAAGGAAAAAGAAATAGTAGTCTTCATGTATGCTGGAGCTGTCCCTTCTCAACCACATGTGACTATCCTGTTGTCTGTTTTTAAATTTGTTTGGGATGACTTTTTCTTCTACCATCTAGCATAGGAAAAACAATTCCAATCTTAACATTTTTTCAAGTCGAACAGAATTAGAAATTTAAATCCACTACTGGATCACATAGAACATTTCAAAAATAAAGCCCCAGAGATCTAACTTTTTCATTTTCTTTATAGGTGAAAATAAATAATGATTTTAATTATGAATTTTACAATAGTACCTGGTCTTATGTAAAACATACATCAACAGAACATTCATCATCTAGTAAAGGACGCTTCCTCTTTTTTAGTTCTTCATCTTCTTCATACAGTTCCTCTTCAAATATTGAAGAAATCCATAAGGAAAAGGTTAGTATGAAATATATTAGTTAACTTTTCCATATTTTACTGGTTTAGGTATTTCTAACATTAACAGAAGTGCATTTACTAAAAGAATCAGCTTTTATTTTTTAATTAGGGCACAGTATCTTCTTCAAAGAGATAATCCAATATATTTCTTTAAAAGGTATGGTTTTTGTCTTGTTAATTCTCTTTGATAATACATTTATTTACACTTTTTATTTTCTCATTGAAGTATTTGTTCTTATTTAAAAATCTAAAAAGAACTTATTACTTTCAAATCTTTTAGTTAAAACTAGCCTAAATTTCTAATTCATGATTACTGATGTTACTATTTTAAGTATTATATACAATTTCAAAAATCCAATGAAATGTGCTTCCAAAACACTAATACTGGAGTTTTTTAAAGAAGGTGCATGAAAATAAAAGATGTTAAAATACTTTATTACTTTGGAGATACTAACATTTTCATCCGAGGAAGTTAAAAGACAACTTTAGATACTCTGTTGTATTGAGATACTAAAACTTTCATCTTGGGCAACCTGAACAGTTGAAATGAATTGTTCTAATTGATTCACACTTACTGCTGAAGAATTTTTCAGGCTGATCATCATTCATAATATACATAATTCATCTCATTCTTAAAGTCAGTAACTTGATTAATAGATCACATAAGCGAGGTATAAAGGAATATAATTTTGTTTGTTTCATGACTAAGAAGTTGATTGTGGAAATATGAGCTGTAAAAACATTTATTATACCCATATTATATTGTTCACATAAGTGAGGATTTGGTGTAAGGTAGCTCTCTGTCTTGGACATCATGAAAAGATGCTTAGGAAGGGTTTAAAAGACCTCATTATAAAGTAGCTTACACTGTAAATACTCCAGTATGGGGGATAAATTATATGGTCACCTTACCTATAAGTCATTGTTACGATGTGGACTCTAGGGATATTATATCCCTGTCTGTGAGATTATTTAGCATTTAACAGCGTTGAATCTTTTTTTCTAGTTGAGGAGGTCATAACAGCTTGGTCTTGGGGGTTTTAAAAGTCATGTATAAAACCAGTTACCATGTCATCACTCAGATGTTATTTCTGTTTGGGATTCCTAAAATTCCTTAGATTGCTTCAAGTGGGTGGGCCCAGAAGAGACCTCATTATGCATCAAAAATAAAAATTCATTTAGTCTGCATTGATGGAGGTGGCTATTGTTGGAGACATTGGACAAGGAACTATTTCCATTGCCTTTTAGTCTTCATCCTAAAACTCCTTTTACTCTTTCTTCTTCCTATAGAGTTATCAGTTGTTGGTTCTTCAGAACACTGTTGAAGTGGCTCAGTTTATCAATAACAATCCGGACTTTTTACAACTTGCTGAGTCATTCTGGAAGGAACTCTCCTACCTTCCCTCTCTGTATGACTACAGCGCCTATCGAAGACTGATCGACCAGTATGGGACACATTATCTTCAGTCTGGGTCCTTAGGAGGAGAATACAAAGTTATCTTTTATTTGGACTCAGAAAAAATCAAACAAAGCGGTAGAGTATTAAAAATATTGTTATATACAAGCATTGCAGGGATTTTAGTTAGTAGTTAAACTTTAGAGCTTTAAAATATGACAAATAGAGATTAAATTGCAAAAGAATCCCAAATTGCAAGAATCTATTATACTCTACTCAAAATCTTCCAGGGTTTAAGAAAAAGCCTGCCTACTCTTTTGGATAGTACCCTGAAGTGAGAGTTAAGCCATTATCATTATTGTTATCTCTAGAATGTGTTGATTGGATTTTTAGAATACTTTTTAATCTTCCCCGTTTCTCAGATTAAGTAATATTCCTCGAGGAAAACTAGTGAGGAGTTTACTGATATTGCAGAAATCAAAACGTTTCAATGCAGTCTTTTCTTATTTACCTCTGTTCTTTACCACTCACATTCCTTTAAAAAAATCTACTCTGGATATCATGAGTTTGCTTACTACCTAAAACTTTTAACAATAGCTTAAATTTATTGGATCCCTTCTTCTAGACAGGCAGGTTGCCTATGTTAGCAATAATCCTCACTGCTACCGAGTGAAATCCAAGGGCATACTGATTGTAAGCAGGTTTAACTGGCTCCAGCATCAACTTAGCTTTTTCCTTATGCTATGTTGCTGCTGGAATTGCCTGCTTTTTGTTAGACTCAGGGCACGCTACTGAGTTCATACTTCGTTGACTTCACAGTGAGAGGATGTTCCTCACCAGCTGCTGCCATGTTGGAGAAGAGTGTGTGTCCTAGTATCCATTCCTCCTTTCCAGAGACCTTTTGGCTTATTTACGTTCCAAGTCCAACCTGCTCCTTTCCAACTTTGTCCTGAAGCTCGTGGCCACACTTACTTCTCTATCCCAAATCATCTTGTTAGCATCTTACTCTTCAGTCAAGACTTTCTTACCACCTTGGAGGAGAGTACGACTGCTTACCTGAGATTCAGAGGAGGTCTTGTAGCCTTCTCTTGTGAGTGAACTACAATATTTTTCTGTGTTTCCATTGACTATTTTTTTTTTTCTACTGGGCTTAAGTTTTACCAATTAAGATTTAATTAGAATGTGAGCTTTTCCAACCTCAGCAGGTTGGAAATGAATGCACAAGCACAGGTTTTTGTAGCAACAACAGAGGTAATATTTCTTTGGGAAATTAATCCAGAAAGGGGCTTGATCTAAACTCAGTTTCATGACCATTTTTTTTTCTTTAACACTTAAAAAGAAACGAAGAGGATTTTTTTTTAAAGCTTTCTGAGTCGGTAAAAAAATTTTGAGTAAAAATTTTACTCTTGAGCAGTTTTTGTTCTTAAAAGTTTTAAGTGAAATTAATCAAGGATTCTGGGATATGTTATATGCCCCCAATTGTTCTTTAAGAAATACTGAGTTTGTTATAATATAGTTAGTAAAATTATATAAAAATACATTTCTACCCTTTATTATTTTCTATCCTCTTTTAAAAAAATGCATTGCAAAACTCCATTTGATAATGAGTAGAAATTGTAACCATCTAAGATTATGTGTCATAGGAAGAAAATGTAGACACCAGAGATGTTAAAGATAGAGAGACTGAGGCACTAGAACTAGGATTTTAGGAATTAATTGCTGTAGAACCAGAACCCAGCTTTTGGGGTCTCCAGTGGGTGGGCTGGAGGCCATTGCACATCTACTTTTACCTATTTGCCTTATGCCTGAGAAGCTGACTGCAGTTGGGTATAAGGTATCACTCTGTGAAGTGCTCAGTTTTTGCTCCCTCCACTGTTTCACCCACCCCCACCCTCTGGTCAAAGTTAATAGAAGCCAAGAGCGGCTGAACCATTTGAATGTAAGTTTCAGACATGTGATGCTTTACCCCTAAATATAATGCATGTATCTTATTTTGTTTATAACAAACACCAAATATCACTTTTTCTGACCCTTGACCCTTCTAGAGCACTTGAAAATGTACGTATAGTATTTTTTTTTTTTTTTTTTTTTTTGCGGTACTTGGGCCTCTCACTGCCGTGGCCTCTCCCGTTGCGGAGCACAGGCTCCGGACGCGCAGGCTCAGCGGCCATGGCTCACGGGCCCAACCGCTCCGCGGCACGTGGGATCCTCCTGTACCGGGGCACAAACCCGTGTCCCCTGCATCGGCAGGCGGAGTCTCAACCACTGTGCCACCAGGGAAGCCCGTATAGTATATTTCTGATTATATGGCCCCAGTGGTAGGAAACAACCTCTTATCCCACTCTCACACCTGGCCAGCATCTCAAAGGAGATTTTCAACAAATGTGGAAACTAAGCACCTTTAAAATTTCCCCCCCCAGGTCTTAGTTCAGAGCAGAAGAAGAAATGTGCTTCCTCACATATCAATTTTTTGTTTAAATCATCAGAGCACAAATGCAAGGAGATGGAAGAGACCTTAAAATTGGTTTCAGGTAATTTTCATTACAAACTTACCTCCATCCCTCTTTCTTGTGGTTACTTCCTGGTCTCTAAGGGCCTTTGAAATTCTAGTGGGTGTTCTACTTTGTGCTTTTGAAATACTTGGTTATTTTGACCTCTGATGTCTCTGTCGTATGTCACGGCAGTGATCCATCCTGCAGAGTGGACATTTCACTGGGTACCTCTGTGTACTGTAACTATGTCCTCAGTGATCACCATCTTTGTTTCCAGTGAGGAAGGTTGACAAACAAGCCTAGAAAAATGACAGCAAGAGGAGAAGCTTCAGTTTCATTCTGTGACATGGATGCTCAGTGCAGTTAAAAGGTTTTGGTGCATGGTGGTGGTGGTGGTGACGGTGGTGGCAGAGTGTAGGAGTTGGTGTGTTAGTCTTTGAGTGATTGAAGAAGGAATTTCCCTTTGTCCTGTAAAGGTAGTGAATTGCTTTCTCTTTTTATTTGAACAAGAAATAAACTGTGTCTAGATGCTGTGTTAGGGAGTTTGGGTTTCACCCAGATGGCAAGGGATGCCGTTAAAGGATTTAATGCAGGGAGTGATTAAATGAAAGATGACAAATATAAAGTTGTAGTGAAAGGAGAGGGACTGAAAAGGAATAATCTGATAGGATAAGAACCAGAAAAGATGAGTAACATGGAAGGTAGAGGAGAAGAAATGGACAGCGAGAAATACTACAACGAAGTGACATAAGAGGAGGTCTGAAGACTTCATTGGATTTGGTGATTAAGACTTAATTGCCTTCAAATGAAGAGATTCTGAGTGTAGTAGGGATGGAAATGAGACTGTGGTGCATTGTGTGAAGCCATGGAGCAGCATTAGAGCTCAAGTTCTCTTGGGGTGATGGCAGAAATTGGGATGAAGGAGAAGACTGACCCAGGTGCTAAAGTCCTCATCGAGGAAGTGAGGATCCTTTAGTAGATGACTGCAAGAAGGAGGGAGACAGAGTGTTAAGCCAGGCTTAATTCCTCATTCACTTACTTTATTCATCAACTATTTACGGAACCTATAGTGCATGCAGAAATTGTTCTAGGCACTGGTGATACAGCAGTGAACATGCCAGAAAAAGTGCCTGTCTTCTTGGACCTGACATGACGAAGGAGGAGGACAAGTTTTTGAACAACATGGAAATACACCGATCTGGAAATAGAAATGAAAGTGGGAGCTTTGAGAAGTTGTTGACATCAGTTATCAGTTGGGCTGGTGATTGGAAGCTGCTTACTGATTTTATTTTATTTTATTTTATTTTTGCTTTGTTTTATCTTATTTTATGTTATGTTTAACAAACATGTAGCACTTATGATGTGCCCAGCACAATTTTAAGTGATTTACAAAAATTAACCAATGTACTCCTACCTAAGAACTGGGTATTATTCATATTTCCATTTTACTGACAGGGACACTGAGGCACAGAAAGGTTGCCCAAGACCACAGTTGGGGTCAGGCACAAGATTCCAATGTCTGGCTTCACAATCTGGGCCTTTCACTGTTGCCCCAGGCTGATTGTCTAGGGGAAGAGGGCCAGCTGGAGCACAGAGCTCACTGAGGTGTAGAGAGGGAGGCTACAGGCTTAAAAATAAATATAAAAGCTGATTTCTTAGACTCTGTAGTTTGTAAACAGGCATGTCAGTTTAGGTGGTGATTCTCAAATTTTGGTATGCAAGAGGATTACCTGGGGCAGCCTGTTCAAATGCTGAGTACTTGACTTTTCTCTCAGCTACGTCCTTCTATGTCTTGGCTGGAGCTCAGAAATCTGCAGTCATTCTAGGTGATTCTGATTCCAGTAGTTCAGGGACTGAACTTGGCAATACACTGCATTAAAAGTGTGACTATTTGCATTTTGAAACGTAGCTAACAAGGAAGATGAGGAAGCACTCAGGCGTTTCTTTAAAAATATGAGACTTTAATAACTTCTGATGATAAAAGTCTAATTTTTGAATTTGCAAAATTTTATGAAAATGTTATGAAATTGCAAAATTTAATTAAAAAAAGAAATGAAAATCAACGTAAGTCTGGTCTGCAAGTTAGGAACTTCCAGTCATGACCAGTGTGGAAACCAATTAGACATGGAGATGAAAATATTTCTGCAATTATAAGGCACAGAAATGAGAAAAAGGATTTGATTAGTATTCAAACTTTTTAGAACACGTTTTATGTGTTAATATATGCCTGTTAATAACATTTTGGTTACTGTTAGTATTCCAGATGCAATGAACTTTTTCCTCCCAACATTTTCTTATGAAAATTTTCAAACATACAGAAAAGTTGAAAAAACATAGTAAAAAACGCCAACGTACCCACCTCTTACATGCAATAATTATTATTTTGATGTTTTGATATATATATCTACATATAGTATTTATAATGTTGACTGTTTAGCAATGCATAAATATATATTTAAAATATTTGTGATATTTGTTGAACCATTTGGAAGTTTCAGATGTCATGATGTTTCATCCTTAAATACATGCATGTATCTTCTAGGAAACAAGATAGTCACCTGTATAACAAATTTTCTTCTTACACTAAGAACATTAAGAATATGAATAATAATTTCTTAATAATCATCTACTGTTAGGTAATGGTTGTGTCTTTTTTCTTTTCTCTCTTAATAGATACTATTTTTTAGAGTAGTTTTAGATCCACAAAACAATTGAGCAAAAAGTACAGAGAATCCCTATATCTCCGCTGTCCCCGCGGGCACAGCCTCCTCCATTATCAGCATCCAGGCTTTAGTGGTCCATTTGTTACAACTGATGAACCTACATTGACACATAATAATCATCCAAAGTCCATAGTTTACATGAGGGTTCACTCTTGTACATTCTGTGGGTTTGGAGAAATGCATAATGACATGTATCCATTATAGTACACAGAGCAATTTCACTGCCCTAAAAGTCTTCTAAAGATCCTAAAAATCCACTAAAAATACTAAAAATACCTCCTGCCCCACTTCCTGGCAACCACAGGTATTTTTACTCTCTCCATAGTTTTGTCTTTTCCAGAATGTCATACAGTTGAATGGGTTGTGTTACTTCATTGACTTTGAATTTCATATTCTCATTCTCATTTCATTTGTGCATCCAGACTTATTTTGTTTGATTTCTCCTTGAGTAGGAACTCAGGGCAATGTGTTACGAGGGGTCCCATTTGTCAGAGGGGGACGTCCTGGCCTTGTGTCTGGCCTTAGTTACCTGGAACTGGACAATCCTGCTGGAAACAAATGGAGATATTCTCGCTGGGCAGGATCTGTGACTGAACTTCCCCAAATCATAAAACAAAAGGTATGTGACACTCTGTTGAAAGCACCAGAAAGCAGTCATATTTGTTTGCACTGGGAAAATGAGATTAAATTAAGGTGGTTAAACAGAGAAGGCTGTAATTAGCGTTTTCTGTATCCCAGTTATGTTTTGTATAGTAAAATGAATGCATACATAATAGGAAACAAGTTTCATTATCTTGTATGTCCATATTTCAGTTGTAAAGGTTAAATGTCTTGTAAATCCCAAGAGAAATTAATGCTAAAATTTCCATTTCAAGCTTTTGACCTAAATTTGATTATGTTTTCCTTGGTCCCTGATTCAGAGGATTTATAGATTCTTGCAAGAGGAAGGCATTTAGGGGCTTGTCTAGTGTTACATTTGTCAGATCACCTTTCTTCCTGTGGCCATGGCTTGTAGGCTCCTGGTCATGCAAATTAGTTCTAAAAAGATAGAATCAATTTGGCTGGCAGAATTTTAGGATGTTTTATTGGCACAGTCAGTTCTTTTATAACACAACATATGTGTTCCTAAAAATCAGAGGGCTAGGCAAAATTGCACAATAAAGATCACAGGGCTTATGGGAAGAAAGGTGTTAGGAACACAACACTAAAAAACTTTTGTGACACTCATTAAAAAAAAAAAGAGAGGCACCAATAAAAACAGTAGCAGTGTTATACATGTTAAATTGTTAAGGAATGCACGGACTACAATAAAGGTGGCACATTACCTAGAAGAGGATCTGAAGCTTGCTGGGTGATAGGAGGGTTACAGATTGTGAATTATTGTGAAGTGGCAGAAGGAGCGCTATCAGAAATGACAGTCATAACACCATTTGTGGTTGGTGTGGCTTATTATACAGGTGGTGAATTAGATGGGTGTTTGAGATGTGTGCTTGTGTGTGAGTGTTTTGTGTATTCTTATGCAGCTTGGTTCAGTTGTGTGCAGTTTTCTGTGTTCACCCCGTGTTTCTTATGGACAAAATTGTACATAAGAAAACACAAAATTTGTGATATACTCATTTTATTTTTTAATATCTCAATCTCAATGGAACAAATTCACATTTTCAAAACACATGTTATAGCAGAAGTGATTCTATAATCTATTCCCTGCCACAGGAGTCAGGCAGTGTCCCAGGTCCAACCTGACTTTTTTTTTTTTTTTGGCGGTACACGGGCCTCTCATTGTTGTGGCCTCTCCCGTTGCGGAGCACAGGCTCCGGACGCGCAGGCTCAGCAGCCATGGCTCACGGGCCCAGCCACTCCGCGGCATGTGGGATCTTCCCAGACCGGGACATGAACCTGTGTCCCCTGCATTGGCAGGCGGACTCTCAACCACTGCGCCACCAGGGAAGCCCCATCTCTGGTCTTGAAGTTGCTCTTCATTAGAACTATCCAACACAGAGTGATAATGCCTACCTGTTTTAAATTTCTTCAGGGAGAGAGAATCATAGTGTCCATTAGAGAGATATGTTAAGTATCTCAGAGTCAGGATATTTAATCTCAAATTTAATTGCATTTGCTTCTTTACTGTAATTTAAGTGCATTTCCTTTTCTTCTATCCTCTGCAGGGGTGGAAATGTGTTGTCTTTAAAATAATCTTTCAGTAATTAGAAAATGAACATCCTGTTGGTTTTAAAAAATTTTATGTATGCACACAAAATACAAAAAATATTCCCTCCCTATCTGTTTCTAATTTTCCCTAGGTTTGTCTTGTAAAGGTAGTGAATTGCTTTCTCTTTTTATTTGAACAAGAAATAGTTGGAATTAAGATAAGAGTGGCTTTTGATTTTGTTTTAGTGGAGATTGAGCCAAAATGCTGAAAGGAAAACATTCTCACCCAAAACCCTGATTACTGACCGTGATGTCTTTATCTGTGTAGCTGACACCTTTGTATGAGCTGGTAAAGGAAGTACCCTGTGCCTCTGTGAAAAGGCTATACCTGAAACGGGCCATTGAGGAATATCTCGATGAATTTGACCCCTGTCATTGCCGGCCTTGTCAAAATGGTGGCATGGCCACTGTTAAGGGGACCCAGTGTCAGTGCCATTGCAAACCATACACGTTTGGTGTGGCGTGTGAACAAGGAGCCCTCGTAGGGGATCAAGCAGGTCAGTGTGCTGCATTCTCTCAAGTTATGCTGGACACAATGAAAAGGGAATTACCCTTTCCCTCTGGCCTCTGAGATTGTGCTTCCTCATGTATGGAGAAGGGGAAGCCTCATAGGGCTTTGGATTTGTCTCTCCCTCCCTATTCCACCTCCGGGTTGTAGCTACTGAGGTCGGGCCCTGTGCTATCTCTCTATTTTCCCATCTGAACTAACAGAACTGCCTTCTACTCTCCACTCTCCATTAGAACAGATTTATGCCTGAAACACCTTCCATCCTTCCATAGTCATCTCAGTAAGGTTTTGTCATAACTTAGGTCTACAGAGCTTGTGTCTGCACTGACTAACCTTTCTGGTGGCAAGCTCTTGGAAACACCTCTATTTCTATTTTGTGTTATGTCCCACCAGTCAATCATTCACAAATATTTGTTGAACATTGGCTGTGTGCTCAACAGTGCATTTGGTGTTTAAGTATTTAGTATGTGAAATTCACTTTATGAGTAGGCAAAGTATGAGATGATTTGTGTATATTTATTTTTATAGTCATTTGTGTGTCTCTCTCCTCTAGAAAGCTTACTTCTTA
This sequence comes from Mesoplodon bidens, assembly GCF_964165515.1. Classification (NCBI taxonomy): domain Eukaryota; kingdom Metazoa; phylum Chordata; class Mammalia; order Artiodactyla; family Ziphiidae; genus Mesoplodon; species Mesoplodon bidens. Next base: position 34,911,531 of record NC_138160.1, read on the forward strand.
AATTCGGAACTGTTTGATTCCTTTCTTTATTCCCACAGCCTGACATAGTGCTTGATTCATAAAGTCACTTAATAAATGTTTGATAAATGAATAAGTACATGACTAAACCACGGTTGCTTATAGACAAGCATCAAGAAAGCATCCTTGCCTCCAAATGTCTCCCCAAGTGGCCTGTCCTGGTAAACTAAAATGCCACCACTGCGATTCATTCCTTTGAGGCTTAGATTTACAGCTATTTGATAAAATGGTAGCTCCCCCTGCTGGTGAGGAGTGGAGTAGCAATCATAATACCTCAAGCTCTTACTACCTACTATTAACATACTCAGGGGACTATATTATTAACTCGATTTCTAATTGTGGAAGAAAGGGTAAGGAAGATCATGGGAAAAATTATACAAATTATTTTAGTTTTTTTGTGTGTGATACTGAGGAGTGGCTGTGGAGGGAGTGGAGGGAAGAGGGTTGTAGGTCACACAGTAGAAATAACTAAGGAGCAGTAAACACACCCATCTATTATCAGAAGTAATGCTTTGGGGGAATAGTTCCTGAGATCAGTTTCTAACTAGGAAAGCAAAGCTCTTAGAATATGCTTCAAATTCTCTCTAACGTCCTCCAAGGAATATGATGGGAAAAATACTAAAAACTGTGAGCTGTGAACCAGCCCTGAGGTAGAAGGTGGCCAGAGCGAGTTGAGGAGGTGCCTGTAGATTGAAGAAGGGTGCTGACAGGAGGTAGAAGCATTTTTCCTACTTACATATTTCCTCATCTTGTGCAGCACCAGCCCTGGGGTTGGCAGCCTAGAATACCCTGTAGACCAGGGGTCCCCAACCCCTGGGCCATGGACCGGTACCGGTCCATGGCCTGTTAGGAGCTGGGCTGCACAGCAGGAGGTGAGCGGTGGGTGAGTGAGCGAAGCTTCATCTGTATTTACAGCCGCTCCCCATCGCTCTCATTACCACCTGAGCTCCGCCTCCGGTCAGATCACCAGCAGCATTAGATTCTCATAGGATTGCAAACCCTCAAAGCGTGAACTGCACATGTGAGGGATCTAGGTTGTGTGCTCCTTATGAGAATCTAATGCCTGATGATCTGAGGGGGAGCTGAGGCAGTGATGCTAGTGCTGGGGAGCGGCTGCAAATACAGATTATCATTAGCAGAGAGGTTCGACTGCACAGAGACCATAATAAATCAATTACTTGTAGACTCAGATCAAAACCCTATCAGTGAGTGTCAAGTGAAAACAAACTCAGGGCTCCCACTGACTCTGCATGATGGTAAGTTGTATAATTATTTCATTATATATTACAATGTAATAATAATAGAAATAAAGTGCACAATAAATGTGATGCTCCTGAATCATCCCAAAACCGTCCCCTCCTCCCCAGTCCGTGGAAACATTGTCTTCCATGAAACCGGTCCCTGGCGCCAAAAAGGTTGGGGACCGCTGCAATAGACTATGCTCTTCTCATGCCCAATCACTGCTTTAACATTAGGAACATATTTGCCTTACTAAGAGACTGTGGGGTGATAAAAAGAGCCTAGAGCCTGCACTCAGCCATAAGACCAGGTTACAGTCCGGATGTGGCTCTTGCCCACCAGTACAGCATTGCGCGTATCATTTAACCTCTTTGTCTTGGATTCCACACCTGTCAAATGAGAATGTTAACAGACCTCTTGGCCACCTCCATTCGTTCTTGTGAGAAGTAAATGAATGGTAAAATGCATGTGAAAGTGCTTTGAAACCGTTGTAAAATAATAAATAAATTTAAGGTAGTATTGCAAGAAGTTCATTAATGCAGCCTTAATACGGACAATCCTAGTCAGTGTGCAGAGACAGTCTGGCCACTGTGGAGACCTCAGAGAATAGAGTGAAGGTAATAGACCCCAGATCGTCCCCTCCCCCAATAACCACATAGTAGGAAGCTTAGCTCACTGAACTCTGAAATCTTCCTCTCCAAGTACTCTCTGAACAATATCTCTCTTATTTACAGGAGGGGTTGATGGAGGGTGGAGCTGCTGGTCCTCTTGGGGCCTCTGTGTTCAAGGGAAGAAAACAAGGAGACGAGAATGCAATAACCCACCTCCCAGTGAGGGTGGGAAATCCTGCATTGGAGAAACGTCAGAAACCAGACAATGCGAAGACCAGGAGTTGGAGCATTTGCGGTAATAGAGCCAGACCTCCTGGCAATTATGTAAAACTCAGTGCCCTCTGCAGTAAGCACAGAATACACGATTGCTGCTATTGAAAGATTTAAACCTTAAATGGTGATTTTTATCAGGGAGTGCTTTCCTCTTAACATTGGGGTCAGTTGAAGGAGAGAGGCATATTGTGGCCAATTTACACTTGTGTGCTTCAAGTTTTCCTGACGCAGGTGTTATAAAAGGCTGGGGAACTGGAAGGCAGTCTGGCTCAGTGGATGCGGGCAGTAGCTTTGGCATCAGGCAGATCTGCCACCTACTTGTTCTGTGAACTTGGGCAAGTTAGGATAAAAATAGTAGATACAATGATAATAGGATATTGCCTGAGGTTAAGAATATAAAGTGATTTGTACTGTGCCTGGCATATAGTAGGCATTCACTAATAGTTGCATTATTTTTCAGATATACCACTCCCTCTTATTTATTTACTTTGGACTAAGCGTGAAGCATACATTTGAGACAGCTAACATCTTCACTGATTAGCCCAGGTGTCTGATACCAACTTCCTGTTTGCCAGGACCTTGAAAAAGCTATCTTCAAAAATGCTTCATTGGGGCTTCCCTGGTGGCGCAGTGGTTGAGAGTCCGCCTGCCGATGCAGGGGACGCGGGTTTGTGCCCCGGTCTGGGATGATCCCGCATGCCGCGGAGCAGCTGGGCCCGTGAGCCATCGTTGCTGGGCCTGTGCGTCCGGAGCCTGTGCTCCGCGACAGGAGAGGCCACAGCAGTGAGAGGCCCGCCCGCGTACCGCAAAAAAAAAAAAAAAAAAAAAAGCTTCATTGGGCTTCCCTGGTGGCGCAGTGGTTGAGAGTCCGCCTGCCGATGCAGGGGACGCGGGTTTGTGCCTCAGTCCGGGAAGATCCCACATGCCGTGGAGCGGCTGGGCCCGTGAGCCATGGCCGCTGAGCCTGCGCGTCCGGAGCCTGTGCTCTGCAACGGAAGAGAGAAGCCCGCGTTCCGCAAAAAAAAAAAAAAAAAAAAAAGCTTCATTGCTGGACTTCCCTGGTGGTCCAGTGGTTGAGAATCCGCCTTCCAATACAGGGGATTGCGGGTTCAATCCCTGGTCGGCAACTAAGATCCCACATGCCACAGGGCAACTAAGACCCGACGCAGCCAAAAATCAATCAATTAATCAATTAATATTAAAAAAAAAAAGCTTCGTTGCTGAATCATGCCCCTGGGTTAGAGTTGTTTATGCCACACGCCACTCTTTAATACTGTCCTTATTAACCTTTACTGATCAGGTATTGGCAAAAATTCTAGAAAGATAATTTGAAGGTCATGTGAGTTGAGGAAACGTGTAAGATACTTGGGTGTCTGGTATTAGCATAGGGAGGTGAGATGCCTTATTCCTGGGTCTTGGGTGCCTCATAATACAACAATAACCAATATCTCTTGGCTGAGGAAGCTGGAAAACATATGGGATTCTGGTAGGAGGGACCAGAGAAGCTCATCAAGATTAGGAGCCTGGGGCTTCCCTGGTGGCGCAGTGGTTGAGAGTCCACCTGCTGATGCAGGGGACACGGCTTCGTGCCCCGGTCCGGGAAGATCCCATATGCCGCGGAGTGGCTGGGCCCGTGAGCCATGGCCGCTGATCCTGCACGTCCGGAGCCTGTGCTCCACAACGGGAGAGGCCACAACAGTGAGAGGCCCGCGTACCGCAAAAAAAAAAAAAAAAAAAAGATTAGGAGCCTGACCACCAGAGACGAGTGAGGACAAGCCCTGCACACACCCTGATCTTGTCAGAAACCCCACCCTTGGACTGTTGTTATAAACCCCTCATCAAATCCTCTGGGAGGGGGGACACATAGTTTTTCAAGGCAGGAGCCCGCTGTGTCCTCCTTTGCCTGGCAAAGTAAAAAAGCTATCTTTTTCTACTTCACCCAAAACTCTATCTCTGGGATTTGGTTTGGCATTGGTGTACAGAGATGCTGAGATTTTGGCATCATAATCATGGTAACAATGACATCTATCATTAAACAATGATTTTCAGCAGTGCCTCTGAGGTCACTCTACACCAGTATTATCTCCACTCCAGAAACACGAAATTTGAGGGGAAGCCTTACAAATAGCCTGTGAATGTTGCTGCCTTCTGAGCTGAGTTCCTTACATTCTTGCCACACACTGAAGAAATTCAGAGATGTGAAGTATAAGCATAATTTTCCTTTCTGTACTAAGGAAGAAGAGGATATTTCCTCTCCTCTGAGCACCAAGAAGAGTGAGAATTCTCTCAGTGCTTCCCTTAGGAGGCTCCTGTCCATCCAGCTTTATGTCTACAGGCCGAGGAAATATGCCCACAGAGGGAGAGGTCTCCTCAGAGACCCTCATCTTCCCAGAGATCTGTGCCCTTGAAGGCAACATTCTCCTCCTACCAGAATCTCATATGTTTGCCAGCTTCCTCAGCCAAGAAGTATTGGTTATTGTTGGATTATGAGGCACCCAAGACCCAGGAATAAGGCATCTCACCTCTCTATGCTGATGCCAGACACCCAAGCATCTTACACATTTCCTCAACTCACATGACCTTCAAATTATCTTTCTAGAATTTTTGCCAATACCTGATCAGAAAAGGTTAATAAGCACAGTATTAAAGAGTGGGGTGTGGCATAAAAAACTCTAACCCAGGGGTATGATTGAGCAATGAAACATTAAAAAAATTTTTTTTAAACATTTATTTTTAATTTTTATTTATTTAATTTATCCTTGTTGCACCAGGTCTTAGTTGCAGCATGCAGGATCTAGTTCCCTGACCAGGGATCAAACCCAAGTCCCCTGCGTTGGAGGGTGAATTCTTTTTTTTTTGTGTAGTACGCGGGCCTCTCACTGTTGTGGCCTCTCCCACTGCGGAGCACAGGCTCCGGACGTGCAGGCTCAGCGGCCATGGCTCATGGGCCCAGCCGCTCCGCGGCATGTGGGATCCTCCCGGACCGGGGCACGAACCGGTGTCCCCTGCATCGCAAGAGGACTCTCAACCACTGCGCCACCAGGGAAGCCCGGAGGGTGAATTCTTAACCACTGTCCCATCAGGGAAGTCTCTCTGGTCCCTTTAATCTCGCCTCAGGTGGTTACTTGGATGCTCCTCCCTTGATTAGCAACTGTTCAAATCTGCCCTTTGGAACTCAGGGAAGGTCATGGAGGCTGGAGTCTGGCCTACAAGAAATGGGGAATGAAAAAAGGCCTCTGTGCCTTGGAGCCCCACAGGGCCCTGCTCGGTTTCAATTACTGTGAGCTCCCCTAGAGATTGCCTTGTGAGAGGTGGAAATAGCATGATTTTAGGAGCTTAACTAGACATGAATCCAGCCCTGGTATTTTTTACTCTATAACCTTGGACAAGTTATTCAAACTTCCTGAGCCTTTCTCCACATATCTCATGGGGTTACTGTGAGTGTGAATTGAGCTGAGTCACATTTGTCGAACATCTTTCAAGGTGCCTAGCACATAGTAAGCACTCAGTTAAAAATAGTTATTATTTTGTGTTACCTCTCTCACAGGATCACGAACTTGAATTACCTTGTTTTCAATACAGAATTAATTTTGTGTTAAAGGGATTTAAGAACCAAAGAGCAGGAGAAAAAGTGGGTGTGAGACAGGTGACCTCTAGGAATCACATAAAGCATATGTGTTGTCCAATGGCTTTATTTCTTTTTCTTTTCTTTGTTTGTTTTCCATACTACTGATCTGGTAGTTATCTTTTGGAAGCTTGAGTTGATATTTGTGTTTTCTATCATGGGATGTGATCAGGTATTTTATTCTGAGAATGACAAATACATCACATCACAGAGCAGTGTCCACTACTTACTTGATGGAGTCCCTTCAGATGCAAATGAAAAATTCACTGTGCTGTAAAATATTTGTTAAACTGTGGAAAATCCATCATGTTAATTATGTTTTGTTTCCTTTTCCTTTCAGATTGCTTGAACCACATTGTTTTCCTTTGTCTTTGGTTCCAACAGAATTCTGTCCATCACCTCCTGCCTTGAAAGACGGATATGTTCAAGTTGGTTATAAAAGATACTTTTTTCCTTTACATACACTGTTCATTCCAAGTTCTAGCTCTCTACTGATGTCATAATCTATTTCCTCCTTCCATGATGAAACAGTGCTAAAAACATTTTATGTGTGCGTTTTAGTTTAGCAGTGAGGGTTTTAGTTTGTGAGTTTTCTTCTTTGGCCCAAGGTGGTTAGAATTCTTCAGGAGGTAATATATCTCCTGCGGTAAAGGAAATCAATATCGCCACCCAATGAATTAGAAATGTAATCATGCCAGAGGGTAGCTAAACATTTCCATTCTGAACACGAAAGTAGGAATCTATAAGCAAGTTTTTCAGCAAAGAGAACTTACTTGGTTCTTTTCACTGCAAGGAGTCTTTTTAAATTTTTCATAAATACAAGGGTTGGGGTAAAGCATTAGGTTTATTCCAGGGGCCAGAAAGACATTTAGCCAGTGTCTGGCGAGATATGGGTCATTGTATTATACTTTGAGCAATTTTCTTGTTCAGGAAGGAACACAAGTCATCTGCCATTTGTCATTCTGGGAAATTAATATGGCTTTGGGGCCATATTAATTCGTGTGCTCTTCTCACTACTTCTTACGATGAGGTTTTGGCTCCAAACACCAGGAAGTATCTCTTCATGGTACATAGGAGCTATTGTTCATCAGGATTTTCTCAATGCCACCAGCCTTGGTTTCTCTGTAAAGAATTTGCCTCTCAAATGCCAGGCCCTTGAACATATACTCACTGAGTGTTTGCTGAAATTTCCCCAAATGTAGGTACTGTTGGGAAATGTGTATGTGTGTGTGTATGGAGAGAGAGAGAAAGTGAACCTAGACTCTCTAACACTCCTATTGTCCCACCACAATCCATGAAGTTCCTGAAGGAAATATGCTTATAGAATGAGGCCAGGCAGACTCATATACTTCAGCAAACCACGAAGCTGCTGTCTTCAACTGTAGTGCATGTGGTGTCCTGTAAGGAGCCAAGGGTTCCAAACGCTGTCCCGTGGATTGGCTACATCATAGGCACCCAGGAAACTTAACAATAGATAGCTGCTTGCCCCTTGTTCTCCTGTTTTTTTTTTCCTCATTTTGTAAGTTTAGTGTAGAGCCTGAGAGGTTTTTTTTTTTAATTGTTACTAATGGTTTTGACAGAGATGGCCAGGTTTAGACACTGTTGAGTTAGACTTTCTCATATAGAAGTCCCATCTGCAAGGCAGTGGAAGGTCTAGGGGCTAGAACCAAGGCAGATCAAATATCTTTCCCCATTTTCTTCAAATCACAAAGCCAATCTGGGTGCTCTTTTTCCTACCAACTCTCATGATGGAGCCAGACTGGGCCAGGAGGAGCAAGACTGTGAGAAGAAGGCACCACAGAATTTTGCTCTATTGCCTACAGCAGAGCTGGTCCAGCTCTACGCCCTCTCCCAGGCCAGTTTTCTTCCCCATCTTCTTGAGTAGCCGAGAACTAGATGGATAAGGAAAGGAACCAAGAGAGACACCAAACAAGAATGATGACTCCCTCAAGGCTCAGACTTCAGATTCTTCCTTGATTCAGAGTGAAATCTCACCTCCTGGCGTTATAGGCTAATGGCATGTCCTTGAATCTGACTCAGCCTCAGCATCTCTTCCCTTACAGGATGGGGCTGGGGAGGGTAGTGGGTGAAGATCAACATCATGCTTCCCCTGAAAGTCATCAGTGGGAACCTCAAACTTTCATGAACATGTTAATAGGACATTTGAACATTTCTGCCTGTTCATAATGACATTTATTGGGCAGTATTGCCAATGGACAGCCCATAACACCTCACTAGGAAGAGTTGACTGACAAAGACATTTCCAAAATCTGATGCTTTCCTGAAAGTATAATAAAAGTTACTTGAGCAGTGTCCACTAAAGTAATTTTAGTATAATGCTTGGTTTTGGGGAGCTTTCAATAAATTACAGTACAGTGGCATTAATAGCTTTATTTCAATTAATGGTGGTACCAGTGTTGTTGGCAAGGACTCTACAGGAAAAAATAATTTTACAGACAATTTTCAAAATGAGTTATTTGAATGTAGATTGCCTGATGATTAAAGAAGTCATGATTTATAGGCTGAATATATCTAAAGAAACATTTTGTTAATGCAAAAGAGATATTCTTCCTTTCTCCATCTTTTATTTCTGTTTAGGATGAAGGTGCCATGTTTCCTGTTGGGAAAAACATAGTGTATACTTGCAATGAAGGATACTCTCTTGTTGGAGACCCTGTTGCCAGATGTGGAGAAAATTTACAGTGGCTTGTTGGGAAAATGCATTGTCAGAGTGAGTGGCCTTGATTATAGTATATAATTTAAGATGAAAGAATAGTGTGGAAAGGAATAAATCAGGATAAATAACCGCTTACCATATGCCCATGTCTTGATCTCCTTTTCCTGAAAGGCTTATATAATCCTGTCCAAATTTCAGGAATATCTTGAAAAACCCCTCAGCTTTCTCTAGTTGCTAGTGCTCCTGTTAGGTGAGGCACATTTTATTGCAATTTTAAAGTTTCTGGTGCAAATTAGAATAGGTCAGGGAGCTCAGTTCTGGTAAAGACCATCAGGATATTCTTAAGAGTTTAACTACCAGGAATTTACCACCATCTACTTCCTTAAATGCTTTTGATCCTATTTTGTTTAGATGTAGGCATCTGAGTAAGTGCTTCTGCATGTTGTATCACCCTAACACTATTTTCTGGTTTCTATCTCAGCTGTATTACAATATAAGATTCTTCAGCAAATGGATAGACAGAGCTACAGGGATGTATTTGTCCTATATCAGTTGGTCTAGGCTATGTAAGGAAAGTCCTAGTGCACACAAGTACATTTTATTCTCTTGAGTACATACATATTAGTAAAAGTTCTGAGTTGTCAGGTATACATACATTTAGAGTTAGTAGATGCTATCAGTCTTCCAAGTGGTTGTACCAATATACATCCCAGACAGAATCTGAGAAGTCAAGATTGCTCTGTATCCTCACCTACACTTGATATTGTCTATCTTAAATTTTTTTTTTAGCTATACTGGTGAGTGTGTAGCAATATCTTATTTTTTAATTTGTATTTTTAAATTTGTATTTCTTCAGATGACTAATGATGTTAAGCCTGTTTTCATATATTTATTGGGTATTTGGATACATTTTTAGTGAAGTGGCTGTCTAATCTTTTGGGCATTTTTTCTGTTGATTTGTTAGTCTTTTTCTTACTGATTTGTAAGGTCTCCTCTTGTTCTCTCTGTTTCTGTCTGTCTTTCTGTCTCTCTGCCCTAGAGTCCTTGGGAAGAAATAAACTATCAATATTGCTGAAATAGAATATAAATATTCCCTAGCTAAGTGTATTAAAGCCAAAATTTAGTTCTTTGAAAAGATTAATAAGATACTTCTGCTTGAAGAGCTTCTTTTTCTTTATTGTGTATCTACTGGTGAAAAGTTGTCCCAGTATTTGTTCATCTAAAACGTTTTTATTTTATCTTTACTTTTGAAGGATAGTTTTACTGGATAAGGAATTCTAAGTTAGCAGTTCTTTTCTTTAAAACCTTTAAAGATTTTATTACATTGCCTTCTGACTTCATTGTTTTTTAGTGAGAAGTCAACTTTCAAGTTTATTGTTTTTCCTTTGGAAATCGTATTTTTTTGGTCTGGCTGCTTTTAAGACTTTTTTTTTTTTTTTTCTTTTTCAGAAGCAACTCTACTCTGATGTGCCTAGGTGTGATTTTCTTTGTCTTTGTCCTGGTTGATCTTCAAAGCACTCTTGAACCTATGCTTTAATGTCTTTTGTCAGTTTTAGAAAATTCTTCACCTTTGTCCTCAAATATTGCTCTGTCTCATTCTTGCTCACTTCTCCTCATGAGACACAAATTATACATTTTTTAGAATGTATATACATATACATACGTGTGTGTGTATATATATATATATATACACATATATACATACATATATATATATATATATATATATATATATATATATATATATATATATATTTCTTTGTTTTGTTTTGGTTTTTTTGCCCTGCCCTGTGTCTTGCAGAATCTTAGTTCCCCAACCAGGGATCAAACCCAGGCCCAAGACAGTGAAAGTGCCGAGTCCTAACCACTGGATTGCCAGGGAATTCCCTACATTTCTTCGTTTTACATCAATTTTTCTCTCTCTGTTTCATTTTAAATATTTTCTATTGATCTATATTCCAGTTTATTAATTCTCTGTACAGTTGTGACAATCTGCTTTCAAGAACTCTACTGAGTTCCTTTTTTTTTTTTAATTTACTTATTTTATTTGTTTCTCTTTGGCTGAGTTGGGTCTTCGTTGTTGTGTGCGGGCTTTCTCTAGCTGCAGCAAGCAGGGGCTACTCTTCCTTGAGCGGGCTTCTCATTGTGGTGGCTTCTCTTGTTGCGGAGCATGGGCTCTAGGCATGTGGGTTTCAGTAGTGTGGCACATGGGCTCAGTAGTTGTGGCTCGCAGGCTCTAGAGCGCAGGCTCAGTAGTTGTGGTGCACGGGTTTAGTTGCTCCATGGCATGTGGGATCTTCCTGGACCACGGTTCGAGTCCGTGTCCCCTGCATTGGCAGGCGGATTCTTAACCACTGTGCCACCAGGGAAGCCCATCTACTGAGTTCTTAATTTCATTTTCCAATTCTAGATATTCCATTTGTCTACTTTTCTATACTTTCTAATTCTCTGTTGATATTCTCCATCTTCTAATTTCATTTTTCCAACATATTAATCATAGTTATTTCATGGTCCATGTCTGTTAACTCCATCATCTGGATCTGCTGTAGATGTTTCTACTTTATTTTTAATTTTTTTTATTTTTCGGTATGCGGGCCTCTCACTGTTGTGGCCTCTCCCATTGCGGAGCACAGGCTCTGGACGCGCAGGCTCAGCAGCCATGGCTCACGGGCCCAGCCGCTCCGCGGCATGTGGGATCTTCCCAGACCGGGGCACGAAGCCGTGTCCCCTGCATCGGCAGGTGGACTCTCAACCACTGTGCCACCAGGGAAGCCCCCCTCTACTGTATTTTTGAATGTTAGATTAGTTTTGGTTGAATGCCAGATTTATATGTAAAAAAAAAAAATACATATGGATGATGTTATCTTCCTCTAGAAAAGACTTAGGTTTGTTTCTGGCAAGGACAAGGCTTGTTTATGTCTGGTTTACCTTTATCTTAGGTTGTATCCATTAAGGGATCATAAGGGAAAGTATGGGATTTCTACTGAACCTCCTCCTTTGTAACAGGACTGGACTCTAATTTTTGGTCTCCTAGCCCTGTGAGACTGCTAAAAATTATGCAGCTATTCAGCCTCTGAGTTGCAGCTTTCTCCTTAGTTTAGCAGCCCTTCAGCACATTAAAAAAAATCCTTTTTTTTTCAAATTTACAAATAACCTCAAGGACAAAAGCATTACCAAACGTTGTAATCACTACTTTAGACTTCCCTTTTTCTAGAGTCTTGGGCCTTCAAATTTCCATTAGTCTTATTGTTGTCTGTTGCTCTCAGAAATACTTTTTCTTTTAACTTTGTACAGCCTTTCTATTTGTCTTAGTGGGAGCATTAGTGTGAAACCAGCAAATGTGTCATGGCCAGAAATAAACAAATCTGATGCTAAATTATTAGCTTTTTGAAGGCAGATTATGTGACTAGTGTTTTGTGTCCCTAGTAGCACACAGCATATTTGGCAAAATATAGACAATAAATGCTGATTTTGAATGAATGAATGGATTTTGTGATTAAAATGGTGCAGAAATAAAACAGTACTTTGCAGAATATTGTCCAAAGTCCACTAGAGAGATTGGCAAGATTTTTTTTTTAAATTATGAATTCTGACTCGCTTTCCATGACTATGCATGTTTCTCACTTTTCTCCTTGTTTTTTCAAGCAGAAGATTTGAGCTAATGAATGTAATGGAATAAGAAAAGATAGAACTGGGAAACCAAAAATGATTTAACACTTTTATGGTTGCAAGGTTAAAGGTGGTTCTTTAAAGATTTAAGATAGCAAAATATCTAATTGGGTACATGCTAATGATATGCAAATGAACACAGCTCTTGGGAAATTTTTGGTGGGACTTCACCAGACAAGAAGTGGCAGCTGTAAAAATCTGGTTTTAACAGCAGGCTGGACTTCAGGACTCCAAAAGGCTTATTCATTTTAAGTTGTCACATGGCTTTGAGGGCAGGGGTGAGAGAGTGGGAACTGTTTTGGCCTTCAGTCATTCATGTCATTAACATGCCAGGCATGTTGGGATATGTCTTTCAGGGCATCCTAAGAGTGAACTCACCTCTTCCTCCTTGTCCTCTAATTAGAAAAAGCAGAACAAGTGTATCAGCACCATTCAAGGCTGTCACTTTTTTTTTAAAAGATGGTTTAGGAAAGCAGTGACCCTTGTATTCTTCTCTCTTTTCTCTTTAGAAATTGCCTGCGTTCTACCTGCACTGATGGATGGCATACAGAGTCATCCCCACAAACCTTTCTACACCATTGGTGAGAAGGTGACCTTTTCCTGTTCAGGTGGCAGGTCATTAGAAGGTCCTTCGACATTTCTCTGCGGATCCAGCCTTAAGTGGAGCCCTGAGATGAAGAACGCCCAGTGTGTGCAAAAAGGTGAGTGGCTCTTGGGTCTGTCCAAGGACACATACACTCAGGGAATGAGAGTCCTTGCGGCAGTTCCTCAAGGCACTGAACCTCCATAATGGAGTCATTCCCTCCATCCCTGCCCTTCTACAAGAAGGAGGTCAGCTCATAGAGTGGGTAACAGACTTTTTTGCACATGGCACAGATAGACTCACAGAATTCAAGGAAAGGCAAGAATAGCCCTGGTGATTCTGAAATTTTAACTTAAATCCTTCATATCAAAGATTAGCTTTATATTTGTTAAGGTGCCAAGAAAATGAAGAATTTCTAAAAGCTGATTACTGGTTTCCTCCTGATTTTTAAGAATGTACTTTTATGAAGTACAGAGTTGAGATCATAATTTATATAAAATTCTGTATGTTTCATTTTTGGGCTCTTAGAGTTTATTAGCGCTATTGAAATTGAAAATTTAAAAGCACTTACATATAACCCTGCAAAGCAGAGTTATTGAAGGAAAGGTATTGTGGTTTGTGAAGTTGTTCTTATCGGTAGAAATCCAAATATCCAGTATTTTGAACACATGGCAAATTAAAATAGTTTTTTAAAAATTTTTATTATAGTTGATTTACAATGTTGTGTTAGTTTCAGGTGTACAGAAAAGTGAATCAGTTATACATATACATATATCCACTCTTTTTTGGATTCTTTTCCCATATAAGCCATTACAGAGTATTGAATAGAGTTCCCGGGGCTGTACAGTAGGTCCTTATTAGTTATCTATCTTATACATAGTAGTGTGTATATGTCAATCCCAATCTCCCAATTTATTCCTCTCCCTCCTTTCCCCCTGATAACCATAAGTTTGTTTTCTACATCTGTGACTCTATTTCTGTTTTGTAAATAAGTCCATTGGTATAAAATGGTCTTTTAAGAAGCTAAGGCAGGAAAATATTTAGAAAGCCAAACTATTTCTTTTAGAGATACTTAAAATGGGATAGATTTGTTTTCAAAATAACCTCCTCTTTCTTTACATTTTTTTAAATAAATGGAAAATATTATGTTTGTAACAACTAAAAACAAGAAAGAAGAAAATCGCACTTGCATTCTATTTTATATGATATTCTTATTTCTTGAGTATATAATTTTTAATTCGATGCTGAAATTTGTCTTCTATGGTGAAGATGAAGTAGTTGATTCCATGAGTAGTAATATTAGGTGAATTAGATCTTCACAATTGAAAAGAGAGCAGGCTGTGACTGATTGTGTTAAATAGATCACAGAAGACAGAATGGGAGGGCTGCGTGTCCAGTGGAATGGCTGTCCTGCCTGTTCTCACACGTTCTGTAGCTGTCAGAGCAGAGACAGCTGCTTTGTTTTCTACATGCACTGAAGTATAACTATGAGTTTATTTGGGATAAAGTAATGGACCTGTACCAATAATGCTAAAATTAAGGAGAACAATGTACAGTTGATGAGGTTGCTCTTTTCTTCCAGATTATATACTTTATATACTTGTTTTTTTCTGAAATGTCTTTTTCAGTCACTTTATAACACATTTGGTATGAATTTTCTCCCACTCGGTAGCAAATCCTATTAAGGTTTTAATTAAGGATGTTTTTCAGACCTGTGTGTTTTTCCAGAAGACTTAGATAACAATAATAACTATCCCTAAAATAAGCCTATAACAAACCAAAAGTTCCAGGTTTGTCAGCCTCCAGAGTTTTAAAATACCTGATGTACAAGTATTTAGTCTTTTTTATATTGTGGTAAAATATACACAACATACAATTTACCATTTTAACCATTAAAAAATGTGCAATTCAGTAGCATTATTCTCATTATTGTTCAACCATCACTGTCATCCGTCTCCAGAGCTCTTCCATCTCCCCAAACTGAAGCTCTGTATCCGTTAAACACTAGCCCATTATTTATCCATACCCACATCAGTACTTAGTCTTGATGTGAAGATATTTGATTTTAAAATAGTAAACGTACATACTGTAGGTGGGTTCTAAGAGTTTGTTTACTTGGTTAGTCAAGCCATGAAGATAACAAAGCTATATTCTTTTTAAATGCAAAAGTCTTTGGTCTAGGTAATTCTACAAGTTATTTTCCACAAAGAAATTATAATAACTTTTAAAAAATATTTAAATTCTGAAATTCTATCCTTATGAACGGTTAGCAAATAAACTGCTAATAATAATGCAGAAATAATGTACATGGCTTAATCAATGAGCTTCAGTTTTCGTCTATTTAGATCAGACTTTCCCAACCCCAGCACTACTGGAATTTGAGCCCTGATGATTCTTTGTTGTGGGAGCCTGTCCTGTGCCTTATCAGATGTTTGGTGGAATCCCTGGTCTCTGCTCGCTAGATGCCAGTAGCGTCTCACAGGGGTGACAACCAAAAATGTCTGTAGACATTGCCAAATGTCCCCTGGGGAGCAAACATTTGCCCCTGGTTGAGCAGCATTGATCTAGATAATACCATTAAAATATTTTATTTTGGAATTACTTAGGATTTCAGAAAATTTGCAAGTATAGTTTCCATATACCCTTTACCCATCTTCCCATACCTTACATACCTTGACAAAATTTAGTTGGTCAAAACCAAGACATTAATATTAAATAGTATCATACTATTGACTACCCTACAGACTGTATTCATACGTCACCAGTTTTTCCACCGATATCCTTTTCATGGTCTAGGATCCAATTCAGGATACTACGTTGCATTTAAGATAATACCATTTCAAATTGGGCGATTGGAATTGACATGTATACACTGATGTGTATAAAATTGATGACTAACAAGAACCTGCTGTATAAAGAAAAAAGACAATACCATTTCAAAGAAAAATGTTTAAAGAATAGTACTTGCTAGAGACCTTGCTGGACACGGCAGGCATACTTCACCTTGCTACCATTTTTACAAGTTTATGCCTTCCTTGTTCATGAGATTTTCCCGTCATGTCTAAAGCTCTTATGTTTTCCGAAATAAGGAAGTATTCCATAGTTTGTGCACCCATAAAAACACATCCTTCAGACAAATGGCCTTTATAGATATATTCAACAGGTAGCTAGTTTTATGATGCAAAAGTATATGCCACTGAATTCCATTGTAATGAAGCTGGCAGGAGGTGGAAATTGCAGGGTGGTGTAGACTGTTCACGTTGTAGGCAAGCATAGCCTAGGCTGTGGCAAATTATGCTCTTGTAAGTTGGACCAAAGTGTTTTCCTGTCAAAACTGGAATGATGATTGGCTTTCTATCAGTTTGTAGGAAACATAAAATAAAGGAAAGGATTTTATTAATGTAAGTACCTCCAGACATTTAGTCACTGTTGAGGGGGGAGACCACTTGGACATTTACATGTAAGAGGTTATTATAGTTGTCCTTGAGATACTGAGAGTTCTTCTTGTATTGGTCAAGTGATGGTATGCTTTCTGTCTCATTATAGGCACAGTGGGCAAAATGTGTCCACATAACAAACAACTTTTAACCCCCCATGTACTTGATGAAAGGGAGCCTACTCTATGGGCCTTCAATTCAGACAAACATGGACTTCAATCCTGTCTTGGCCAATTTGTTAACTAGCATGAATTTCCTAACTTTTCTATCTCTTAGTTTCCTCATCTCTTAAACGGGCATTTATTAAGGGGATTAAATATCACAGTATATAAAAAGGCCAGGGCCAAGAGTAAATGGTCAAGAAATGGTAGCTATTATGACCAATAAAATTGGGTGGCCCTAGGAATGCTGAAGCTCTTGTAAAATGCTCTATAGCTTTATTTTTTACTGTACAAACTTGTTGCAGTTGAGAATATTACAGAGTCTGGTTCAACAATTAAAATAATACCTTGTTTGCTATGAAGAAGCTTTTCACCTAATGATCGCCTCTCCATTATTGTCTTCTTTTAGATGCCCCTTTGGCACCGGAAGTGCCTGAATGTCAGCGCTGGGAGAAACTGCAGAATTCAAGATGTATTTGTAAAATGCCTTATGAATGTGGGTAAGCTCTGTCTTCTTCTCTGTTTTATTTTATTTAAAATAGATGGGATGATTTCTTAATGCCATTTGAAGCAACATGGATGGACCTAGAGATTGTCATACTAACTGAAGTCAGTCAGACAGAGAAAGACAAATATCGTATGATATCTCTTATATGCAGAATCTAAAAAAAAATTGATACAAATGAACTTATTTACAAAATAGAAACAGCCTCACCGACTTAGAGAACGAACTTATGGTTACGGGGGGGAAGGGTGCAGAGGAAGGGTAGTGAGGGAGTTTGGGATTGACATGTACACACTGCTATATTTAAAATAGGTAACCAACAAGGACGTTCTGTATAGCACAGGGAACTCTGCTCAGTATTATGTAACAACCTAAATGGGAAAAGAATTTGAAGAAGAATAAATACATGTATATGTATAACTGAATCACTTTGCTGTACACCTGAAACTAACACAACATTGTTAATAAACTATATTCCAATATAAAATAAAAAGTTAAAAAATAATATTTAAAAAAATAGATGGGATGATTTCTTAGATGCTAGTCTCTGTTAGCTCAAAGGTGTTACTTACCATGGGTTAAGGGTCTTTGCATTTCAATGCAGTCCATTTGCTGCTTGTTATTTGCCTGGGTCACCAGGGCTGACCATTGGTGGCATTAGGCAGTGTTCTAATCTGGCTGGTAAGAAAGGCTGAAGGACTGCTTGAGATTGCTTGTTGTTCTCTACATAAAATGGGGCAAAATGACAAAACCCTCACCTGAGGATTTAGAGCTTGAGGAGATTAGGGCTGAAATTCCCATGAGACATAAACTCTTAAAGATACCAAGAGAAACAAAAACAGCTGCTTTTCTGATTCTTGTAATCTGTTTATTTCTAGATTTGCATTCTAAGAACACCACCACACTTGAAATCACTCCATTGTAGAAAGATATCTGAAGTAATTACTGGATGTTGGATACAGATGGCATGATTAAATTGGGACAAGAGGAGGTTACTGGTGGGACTATTTACAGAAATGTGGGCAGAGTAAAGAAAACTGCAAGCCACAGGGCAGTACTCCTGGACTGGTAGCAGTTCAGGTTTATAGTATCTCCATGCCCAAGCCAGAAGGTGGGAGAGAGGAGCACTTATGAAAACCTGATGACAGAGCGCTAGTCGAGGAAGAGTTGAGTCCCTCATTTGGGGACCTCAGAGGTCCCCAGCAGTAAGCCAGGGGAATAAAACCCCCATTGTACCCTCCCTCCAATCTCTTGCCAGACTCCCCCATTGATCAAACACCCCTGAAGCTAGAGGACAAGGAAGTCTATTGATGTGGTCTATAAGTGTCAGCTTCCCAGGCAGGGTGGAGAAGAGTGGAGGGTAAATCTGGAGAAGCAAACGGAAGATATCCAGTCCCCAGGACTTCCTGATCATCTTTAAGATTAAGAATCAAAACACAAGTTATTAGCAAATTACTTGGCTTTCAATTAATATGATCACCAAAACACATCTCCTTGAACACCTATATTGGGTAATGATGACTATGGTGGTATCTTATAAGAAGTAACTTCTGGAGAAAGGGAAATCTCTCCCAGCAGCCTCAGAAGCAGCGGATTAAAGCTCCACAATCAACTTGATGTACCCTGCATCTGTGGAATACACGAATAGACAACAAATCATCCCAAATTGAGGAGCCAGGAGTCAGTGCTGTGCCTCTGAGGTGGGAGAGCCAACTTCAGGACACTGGTCCACAAGAGACCTCCCAGCTCCACATAATATCAAACGGCAAAAATCTTCCAGAGATCTCCATCTCAACACCAGCACCCAGCTTCACTCAACGACCACCAAGCTACAGTGCTGGACACCCTATGCCAAACAACTAGTAAGACAGGAACACAATGCCACCCATTAGCAGAGAGGCTGCCTCATAAAAATTCCGCAGACACCCCAAAACACACCACCAGACGTGGACCTGCCCACCAGAAAGACAAGATCCAGCCTCATCTGCCAGAACACAGGCACTAGTCCCCTCGACCAGGAAGCCTACACAACCCACTAAACCAACGTTAGCCACTGGGGACGGACACCAAAAACAACGGGAACTACGAACCTGCAGCCTGCAAAAAGGAGACCCCAAACACAGTAAGATAAGCAAAATGAGAAGACAGAAAAACAAACAGCAGGTGAAGGAGCAAGATTAAAAACCCACCAGACCTAACAAATGAAGAGGTAATAGGCAGTCTACCTGAAAAAGAATTCAGAATGATGATAGTAAAGATGATCCAAGATTCTATTTCCAAGATCCAAAATCTTGGAAATAGAATAGACAAAATGCAAGAAACAGTTAACAAGGACCTAGAAGAACTAAAGATGAATCAAGCATCGATTAAAAACACAATAAATGAAATGAAAAATACTCTAGATGGGATCAATAGCAGAATAACTGAGGCAGAAGAACGGATAAGTGAGGTGGAAGATAAAATAGTGGAAATAACTGATGCAGAGCAAAATAAAGAAAAAAGAATGAAAAAAACAGAGGACAGTCTCAGAGACGTCTGGGACAATATTAAACTCACCAACATTCGAATTATAGGGGTTCCAGAAGAAGAAGAGAAAAAGAAAGGGACTAAGAAAATATTCGAAGAGATTATAGTTGAAAACTTCCCTAATATGGGAAAGGAAATAGTTAATCAAGTCCAGGAGGCACAGAGAGTCCCATACAGAATAAATCCAAGGAGAAGTACGCCAAGACGCATATTAATCAAACTATCAAAAATTAAACACAAAGAAATCATATTAAAAGTAGCAAGGCAAAAACAACAAATAACACACAAGGGAATCCCCATCAGGTTAACTGCTGATCTCTCAGCAGAAACTCTACAAGCCAGAAGGGAGTGGCAGGCCATAATTAAAGTGATGAAAGGGAAAAACCTGCAACCAAGATTGCTCTACCCAGCAAGGATCTCATTCAGATTTGATGGAGAAATTAAAACGTTTACAGACAAGCAAAAGCTGAGAGACTTCAGCACCACCAAACCAGCTTTACAACAAATGCTAAAGGAACTTCTCTAGGCAAGAAACACAACGAAGGAAAAGACCTACAATAACGAACCCAAAACAATTAAGAAAATGGGAATAGGAACATACATATCGATAATTACCTTAAATGTAAATGGACTAAATGCTCCCACCAAAAGACACAGATTGGCTGAATGGATACAAAAACAAGACCCATATATATGCTGTCTACAAGAGACCCACTTAAGACCTAGAGACACATACAGACTGAAAGTAAGGGGATGGAAAAAGATATTCCATGCAAATGGAAACCAAAAGAAAGCTGGAGTAGCAATTCTCATATCAGACAAAATAGACTTTAAAATAAAGACTATTAGAAGAGACAAAGAAGGACACTACATAATTATCAAGGGATTGATCCAAGAAGAAGATATAACAATTGTAAATATTTATTCACCAAACATAGGAGCACCTCAATACATAAGGTGAATACTAACAGCCATAAAAGGAGAAATCGACAGTAACACACTCATAGTAGGGGACTTTAACACCCCACTTTCACCAATGAACAGATCATCCAAAATGAAAATAAATAAGGAAACACAAGCTTTAAATGATACATTAAACAAGATGGACTTAATTGATATTTATAGGACATTCCATCCAAAAACAACAGAATACACTTTTTTCTCAAGTGCTCATGGAACAGTCTCCAGGATAGATCATATGTTGGGTCACAAATCAAGCCTTGGTAAATTTAATAAAATTGAAATTGTATCAAGTATCTTGTATGACCACAATGATATGAGACTAGATATCAATTACAGGAAAAGATCTGTAAAAAATACAAACACATGGAGGCTAAAGAATACACTACTTAAAAATGAAGTGATCACTGAAGAAATCAAAAGAAATTAAAAAATACCTAGAAACAAATGACAATGGAGACACGATGACCCAAAACCTATGGGATGCAGCAAAAGCAGTTCTAAGAGGGAAGTTTATAGCAATACAATCCTACCTTAAGAAACAGGAAACATCTCGAATAAACAACCTAACCTTGCACCTAAAGCAATTAGAGAAAGAAGAACAAAAACATCCCAAAGTTAGCAGAAGGAAAGAAATCATAAAAATCAGATCGGAAATAAATGAAAAAGAAATGAAGGATATGATAGCAAAGATCAATAAAACTAAAAGCTGGTTCTTTGAGAAGATAAACAAAATTGACAAACCATTAGCCAGACTCATCAAGAAAAAAAGGGAGAAGACTCAAATCAATAGAATTAGAAATGAAAAAGAAGAAGTAACAACTGACACTGCAGAAATACAAAAGATCATGAGAGATTACTACAAGCAACTCTATGCCAATAAAATGGACAACCTGGAAGAAATGGACAAATTCTTAGAAATGCACAACCTGCCAAGACTGAATCAGGAAGAAATAGAAAATATGAATAGACCAATCACAGGCACTGAAATTGAAACTGTGATAAAAAATCTTCCAACAAACAAAAGCCCAGGACCAGATGGCTTCACAGGCGAATTCTATCAAGCATTTAGAGAAGAGCAAACACCTATCCTTCTCAAACTCTTCCAAAATAGAGCAGAGGGAGGAACACTCCCAAACTCATTCTACAAGGCCACCATCACCTTGATACCAAAACCAGACAAGGATGTCACAAAGAAAGGAAACTACAGGCCAATATCACTGATGAACATAGATGCAAAAATCCTCAACAAAATACTAGCAAACAGAATCCAACAGCACATTAAAAGGATCATACACCATGATCAAGTGGGGTTTATTCCAGGAATGCAAGGATTCTTCAATATACGCAAATCAATCAACGTGATACACCATATTAACAAATTGAAGGAGAAAAACCATATGATCATCTCAATAGATGCAGAGAAAGCTTTTGACAAAATTCAACACCCATTTATGATAAAATCCCTGCAGAAAGTAGGCATAGAGGGAAATTTCCTCAACATAATAAAGGCCATATAGGACAAACCCACAGCCAGCATCGTCCTCAATGGTGAAAAACTGAAACCATTTCCACTAAGATCAGGAACAAGACAAGGTTGCCCACTCTCACCACTCTTATTCAACCTAGTTTTGGAAGTTTTAGCCACAGCAATCAGAGAAGAAAAGGAAATAAAAGGAATCCAAATCGGCAAAGAAGAAGTAAAGCTGTCACTGTTTGCAGATGACATGATACTATACATAGAGAATCCTAAAGATGCTACCAGAAAACTACTAGAGCTAATCAATGAATTTGGTAAAGTTGCAGGATACAAAATTAATGCACAGAAATCTCTGGCATTCCTATATACTAATGATGAAAAATCTGAAAGTGAAATCAAGGAAACACTCCCATTTACCATTGCAACAAAAAGAATAAAATATCTAGGAATAAACCTACCTAAGGAGACAAAAGACCTGTATGCAGAAAATTATAAGACACTGATGAAAGAAATTAAAGATGATACAAATAGATGGAGAGATGTACCATGTTCTTGGATTGGAAGAATCAATATTGTGAAAATGACTCTACTACCCAAAGCAATCTACAGATTCAATGCAATCCCTATCAAACTACCACTGGCATTTTTCACAGAACTAGAACAAAAAATTTCACAATTTGTATGGAAACACAAAAGACCCTGAATAGCCAAAGCAATCTTGAGAACGAAAACTGGAGCTGGAGGAATCAGGCTCCCTGACTTCAGACTATACTACAAAGCCACAGTAATCAAGACAGTGTGGTACTGGCACAAAAACAGAAAGATAGATCAATGGAACAGGATAGAAAGCCCAGAGATAAACCCACGCACATATGGTCACCTTATCTTTGATAAAGGAGGCAGGAATGTACAGTGGAGAAAGGACAGTCTCTTCAATAAGTGGTGCTGGGAAAACTGGACAGGGAGATGTAAAAGTATGAGATTCGATCACTCCCTAACACCATACACAAAAATAAGCTCAAAATGGATTAAAGACCTAAATGTAAGGCCAGACACTATCAAACTCTTAGAGGAAAACAGGCAGAACACTCTATGACATAAATCACAGCAAGATCCTTTTTGACCCAACTCCTAGAGTAATGGAAATAAAGACAAAAATAAACACATGGGACCTAATGAAACTTAAAAGCTTTTGCACAGCAAAGGAAACCATAAGACAAAAAGACAACCCTCAGAATGGGAGAAAATATTTGCAAATGAAGCAACTGACAAAGGATTAATCTCCAAAATTTATAAGCAGCTCATGCAGCTCAATAACAAAAAAACAAACAACCCAATCCAAAAATGGGCAGAAGACCTAAATAGACATTTCTCCACAGAAGATATACAGACTGCCAACAAACACATGAAAGGATGCTCAACATCTTTACTCATTAGAGAAATGCAAATCAAAACTACAATGAGATATCATCTCACCCCAGTCAGAATGGCCATCATCATAAAATCTAGAAACAATAAATGCTGGAGAGGGTGTGGAGAAAAGGGAACACTCTTGCACTGCTGGTGGGAATGTGAATTGGTACAGCCGCTATGGAGAACGGTATGGAGGTTCCTTAAAAAACTACAAATAGAACTACCATATGACCCAGCAATCCCACTACTGGGCATATACCCTGAGAAAACCATAATTCAGAAAGAGTCATGTACCAAAATGTTCATAGCAGCCCTATTTACAATAGCCCAGAGATGGAATCAACCTAAATGTCCATCATCGGATGAATGGATAAAGAAGATGTGGCACATATATACAATGGAATATTACTCAGCCATAAAAAGAAATCGAAACTGAGCTATTTGTAATGAGGTGGATGGACCTAGAGTCTGTCATACAGAGTGAAGTCAGTCAGAAAGAGAAAAACAAATACTGTATGCTGACACATATATATGGAATTTAAGAAAAAAAAATGTCATGAAGAACATAGGGGTAAGACAGGAATAAAGACAGAGGTCTACTAGAGAATGGACTTGAGGATATGGGGAGGGGGAAAGGTAAGCTGTGACAAAGTGAAAGAACGGCATGGACATATATACACTACCAAACGTAAGGTAGATAGCTAGTGGGAAGCAACCGCATAGCACAGGGAGATCAGCTCGGTGCTTTGTGACCGCCTGGAGGGGTGGGATAGGGAGGGCGAGAGGGAGACGCAAAAGGGAGGGGTTATGGGAACATATGTATATGTATAACTGATTAAATTTGTTATAATAAAAAAGAAGTAACTTCTCATGTGAAGGAGAACATATAACTGAATAGCATAAATGGAAATGGTCAGCCCAGAATCTTCTGACTGTGCTTTTATTCTCTATTAATCATTGTTTACTTTGACTCACTTTCATCCTCTTTCTAACTTCTCTGATTCAATGAGTTTATCTGCAGCCTTTTTATAAATATGGTAAGAGTTTTAACATCAGACACTGATAACAAGATAGATGGCCTTGTAAGTTCTTTGCCCTTTAAGCTGTTCTGAGTACTTCTATTTAAAGTTTAAATAAACAGATAAAAAAGAAATACTAGGATTTGTTTCTGTTATGTAAATGTCCAAATAAATTTAACTCTTGGTCGGAGAAGTAAACATTAGAGCTAAATATATATAAGTAAATATAGATTCTGTGTACTCTTCAAAAATGCCTTGTTGTCTAGGGTTTCACTACAGTAATTGCTTCCTTACCCATCAGCATTCAGAAATGTGGTTGTTTTTATTAGTGACATTTCAAGTAGCTGGCACTATTTTAACACCAATGCATATGAAAAAAAGTAACCCATTTTATGGAGATATTTCTAAACTATTTTGTAAACGTAGATACTCTAAAAATAGCATTGAAAAATAGAGTTCATTTTCCCTTGAGGATTCAGTCATCAGCTGTGGATAATGCTATAATATGGACCTGAACTCTCAGGGCTGCTGGCCTGGGAGGAGGTACTTTCTTCTGCAGTCAGTGGTCCCATTTGACTACCATTCCTCTGAGTGTTTTGATCTTTGCTAATTTTCTGTCTCCTTCTTTGTCATCTGTGGCTAGCAGACATTGCCTTCTCTTCTAATTTGCTGTATCTGATCTGTTCTAGATGAAACTACATTGACACTAGATATCTAAGCTTGTAAAACTTGTGAGTAAATAAAGAGCAAAATATGTTCATTTTGAAGATTGGAGGGGGTTGGGCCCTAGTAATGAGGGGCATTTGCATTTCTGTTCCATCTTTTTGCTGTAGGTGACAACATCTGAGGCACTGAACCCAGAGCCTCACCTTTCACTTCTCATTCTCAGCTTTGAAGAAAGAAAATCTTGTAAATAAAGTAACTTAAAAATTTTGTTTCAGATCCTCCTTGGATGTGTGTGCTCGAGATGAGAGAAGCAAAAGGATACTGCCTCTGACAGTCTGCAAGATGCATGTTCTCCAATGTCAGGGTAGAAATTACACTGTTGCTGGTAGGGAGAGCTGTACTCTACCTGCCTCAGCTGAGAAAGCTTGCGGTGTGTGTCCACTATGGGGAAAATGTGATGGTAAGGGGCATTTCATATTTGTAACTATAAAAATGCTCAAGTAATAGGAGTGAAGCTTTCTAGTTTAGCGGCAGATCAAAGCACATCCCTGAGGATGTCAAAGACTCCGACTGGCCTGAGAATGAACTATCCTCCCTGACTGCCTTCCCCGGGGAGGGGGTGGATCAAGAACTCTCCCCGACGGTGTGAATGTCCTCCCAAACATCATGTTCCACCTTCATGATTTTTGCTCTGTCCTTGTATTATCCATATTATGTACTCATTGAAAAAGAAACACACTCCCATAAAAATAACAATTTTTATTTTTTTTATTTTTTAATTTTAAAAAATTTATTTATTTATTTTTTGCGGTACGCGGGCCTCTCACTGTTGTGGCCTCTCCCGTTGCGGAGCACAGGCTCCGGAAGCGCAGGCTCAGCGGCCATGGTTCACGGGCTTAGTTGCTCCACGGCATGTGGGATTTTCCTAGACCGGGGCACGAACCCGTGTCCCCTGCATCGGCAGGCGGACTCTCAACCACTGCGCCACCAGGGAAGCCCCAAAATAACAATTTTTAAAAGAAGAAACTTTATATCACATCTTTAATAGGAAATGTCCCTAGCCATAAATATTAGGTGACCATGAAAATACATACAAGGAAACACAACAAGGTAGGAGATTCTAGCCAGATGCTGCTCAAAGCTTGGAGGATGATGCTTCCTTGTGATAAAGGGTGTCTAGCAAGTGTCAGGGGCGTGTTGAAAGCACACCCGTGCCAAGCTGACACTTTCTCCTAGAAGCAATCAGAAGGATGTGAAGAGCATAGAAAAGGAGGTACTGCATTCTCAAGCTGGTGCTGTGTCCAGGTGGCACTTAACAGTGATCTTGACAACCAGCACTGGCCAGCCCTCCTCCGCGGGGGGAAGAGTTGGGTCGCCAGAGCCAAGTCACCGTTCTCAGTTTCCCCATCTGTCAAGTTGGGAGCCGGACAGTGCGATCTTGATCTGTAAGGTCTCTGCTAGATCCTCAGGCCCACCTTTTCCTGGCCGGTACCCGCTGGGCACCTTTCCCCTCACTCCCGTCGCATTTGCAGCAGAGACGATGACACATATAGCCACGTCTGGGTCACTTTCGGTTTGGCAGTCACCACAGCGGTCTGGCAGACCTGGTTACCCTCCTTCTGGGGACGCCTGGCTGGTGTGTTCCAGCCTCGCACCTTCAGCGCACACACTGCTTTCCTCCCCAACTCGTTTCTGATGGGTCTTTATGGGGCATGAGGCCTTTTGCATCTCATGCCCTCTCTCTCTCAAAGCAAGTTAATTCTTCGTCTCCCTCTGTTTGAGCCTTGCCGCCCGGCGTTTTGCTGAGTTCTCTGCATTTGGTCTGGGCGTTGAGGGATCACACCAGGGGGTTTGCCCCCCCCACCACTGTGCAGCACGTGGAGGAGAGAACCGCTCCGCGGGGGTCCCAATAAGAAGCCTGGCAGCAGCCTCAAAACCTGCTTATTCTGTCAGAGTGGAGCGAAATGCCTCCCTTGCCCAATCCTGCGGCTTTTCCTGGGGGTCCGGGAGAGGGGAGGGTAGTTGATTGCATCACGCGAGGCAGGAGCGTCTAGAGCTGTCCAATCACCAAACATCACGACTTTGGACGTGATGCGCCTTGTCTTCCCCACCTCCACCACGGGCCACCAAGCCTCTCTCGCTTCTTTTTTCCAGCCCAGAGCAGCAAATGTGTCTGCAGAGCCGCCTCGGAGTGCGAAGAAACAGGGTTCAGCGTCTGCGTGGAGGCGAATGGCAGCGAGCGGACGATGACAGAGTGTGAGGCCGGCGTCCTGAGATGCCGAGGGCAGAGCATCTCCGTCACCAGCATCCGGCCCTGCGCCGCCGAAGCCCCGTAGCTCCCGGCGCCGGTGGGCCTGCTCGCGATCCTGCAGGCGCGTGGCTGAGTTAAAACCTCTGCACGCCCGGCCCTGTAGGCAGCTTCTCAGCTCGCGGGCCCATTCTTTCTCCTTCCACTCCGGGTCCACTTCTCCCAATCCCCAGGCCCTGCATAATTACACAACCCTTTGTTCTCCCAAAACTGCATCCAGAGCCTCTTTTTCTTCTTCTTTTTTTTTTCCGTACTCGGGCCTCTCACTGTTGTGGCCTCTCCCGTTGCGGAGCACAGGCTCCGGACGCGCAGGCTCAGCAGCCATGGCCCACAGGCCCAGCCGCTCCGCAGCATGTGGGATCTTCCAGGACCGGGGCACGAACCTGTGTCCCCTGCATCGGCAGGCGGACTCTCAACCACTGCGCCACAAGGGAAGCCCTCTTCTCTTTTTAAATGTCAGTCAGGCTGAAGGATATTGATGAACCTTTGAAGGAGCTGTTATGTTCTTGGAAAAATTGCTGACTTCTCTGGACCTTGACTTTTTTTAATCTGAAAATTAGAGGGTTGGACTAGAGAAATTTGAATGCTCTATGTTTCTTTTTAGTATGATTAAAAGAACCGACCAGAACACACTCTACAAATTGATTATGAAAACAGAAAGGTTAGAGAGGCGGGCTTTGCTCACTGAAACCAAATATAAAGGGGACCTTGAATGGAAAAAGGCAGATACAATTATTCCATGCCAAGCACCACACCTAGAGATCCCTAATCTTGTCAGGAGGTTGAATCACTTCTATCAGAGTGGAATCCATCATGTTACGGTCACAGGGGCACCTTCTACTTTCTTGTCTGAGAACAAGTATTTACAATTGAGGCTTCTCTCTGGAGCTTTTCTTGTGTTTTCCAAACACAAGACCTGCAATTTGTCCCCCTCCTCCCCTTTCCTTTTGTAGGAAGCATCATTCATGCCTGAGCTATTGAGTGACTGCGTATTTGGGAGAAGTGTTCTCTAATGTAGATACATACTTAGATTTTTCAGGGGGCTCTACAGGTAGATCCATTTGAGGCATTAGCCTTCTATTTATTCCCTATTCATCTTTCATCAAAACAAAATAACAGCTGTAGTTGATGAAATGAGTGGGCTTCAATGGAATTTAAAATATGCTTTTATATACAAATAATATCTCTGTATTTTTCTGATACATTTCAATGAAACTTTAGTTTAAATGACAATGATTAAAAAACACATTAAAGATACTATACTTTGGAATTTTAAAATCTGTGTTATGTTTACTTTTAAAGACTTTCCATGAAGGATGGCTAATGTGCTCTTTTTTTTTTGAAGGGCAAAAGGGCTCTGTTTTGTTGTTCTTTTTTTTTTTTTTATTAGTTTCTGCTTTATAACAAAGTGAATCAGTCATACATATACATCTGTTCCCACATCCCTTCCCTCATGCATCTCCCTCCCTCCCACCCTCCCCATCCCACCCCTCCAGGCGGTCACAAAGCACCGAGCTGATCTCCCTGTGCTCTGCGGCTGCTTCCCACTATCTATCTACCTTACGTTTGGTAGTGTATATATGTCCATGCCTCTCTTTCGCTTTGTCACAGCTTACCCTTCCCCCTCCCCATATCCTCAAGTCCATTCTCAAGTAGGTCTGTGTCTTTATTCCCGTTTTGCCCCTAGGTTCTTCATTACATTTTTTTTTTTAAATTCCGTATATATGTGTTAGCATACGGTATTTGTCTTTCTCTTTCTGACTTACTTCACTCTGTATGACAGACTCTAGGTCTATCCACCTCATTACAAATAGCTCAGTTTCGTTTCTTTTTATGGCTGAGTAATATTCCATTGTATATAGGTGCCACATCTTCTTTACCCATTCATCCGATGATGGACACTTAGGTTGTTTCCAGCTCCGGGCTATTGTGAATAGAGCTGCAATGAACATTTTGGTACATGTCTCTTTTTGAATTATGGTTTTCTCAGGGTATATGCCTAGTAGTGGGATTGCTGGGTCATATGGTAGTTCTATTTTTAGTTTTTTAAGGAACCTCCGTACTGTTCTCCATAGTGGCTGTACCAATTTACATTCCCACCAGCAGTGCAAGAGTGTTCCCTTTTCTCCACACCCTCTCCAGCATTTATTGTTTCTAGATTTCTTGATGATGGCCATTCTGACTGGTGTGAGATGATATCTCATTGTAGTTTTGGTTTGCATTTCTCTAATGATTAATGATGTTGAGCATTCTTTCATGTGTTTGTTGGCAGTCTGTATATCTACTTTGGAGAAATGCCTATTTAAGTCTTCTGCCCATTTTTGGATTGGGTTGTTTGTTTTTTTGCTATTGAGCTGCATGAGCTGTTTATAAATTTTGGAGATTAATCCTTTGTCAGTTGCTTCATTTGCAAATATTTTCTCCCATTCTGAGGGTTGTCTTTTGGTCTTGTTTATGGTTTCCTTTGCTGTGCAAAAGCTTTGAAGTTTCATTAGGTCCCATTTGTTTATCTTTGTTTTTATTTCCATTTCTCTAGGAGTTGGGTCAAAAAGGATCTTGCTGTGATTTATGTCATAGAGTGTTCTACCTATGTTTTCCTCTAAGAGTTTGATAGTGTCTGGCCTTACATTTAAGTCTTTAATCCATTTTGAGCTTATTTTTGTGTATGGTGCTAGGGAATGATCTAATCTCAAACTTTTACATGTCCCTGTCCAGTTTTCCCAGCACCACTTATTGAAGAGGCTGTCCTTTCTCCACTGTACATTCCTGCCTCCTTTATCAAAGATAAGTTGGCCATATGTGCGTGGGTTTATCTCTGGGCTTTCTATCCTGATCCACTGATCTGTCTTTCTGTTTTTATGCCAGTACCAGACTGTCTTAATTACTGTAGCTTTGTAGTATAGTCTGAAGTCAGGGAGCCTGATTCCTCCAGCTCCGTTTTTCGTTCTCAAGATTGCTTTGGCTATTCGGGGCCTTTTGTTTTTCCAAACAAATTTTGAAATTTTTTGTTCTAGTTCTGTGAAAAATGCCAGTGGTAGTTTGATAGGGATTGCATTGAATCTGTAGATTGCTTTGGGTAGTAGAGTCATTTTCACAATATTGATTCTTCCAATCCAGGAGCATGGTATATCTCTCCATCTCTTTGTATCATCTTTAATTTCTTTCATCAGTGTCTTATAATTTTCTGCATACAGGTCTTTTGTCTCCTTAGGTAGGTTTATTCCTAGATATTTTATTCTTTTTGTTGCAGTGGTAAATGGGAGTGTTTTCTTGATTTCATTTTCAGATTTTTCATCATTAGTGTACAGGAATGCCAGAGATTTCTGTACATTAATTTTGTATCCTGCAACTTTACCAAATTCATTGATTAGCTCTAGTAGTTTTTCGGTAGCATCTTTAGGATTCTCTATGTATAGTATCATGTCATCTGCAAACAGTGACAGCTTTACTTCTTCTTTTCCAATTTGGATTCCTTTTATTTCCTTTTCTTCTCTGATTGCTGTGGCTAAAACTTCCAAAACTAGGTTGAATAAGAGTGGTGAGAGTGGGCAGCCTTGTCTTGTTCCTGATCTTAGTGGAAATGGTTTCAGTTTTTCACCATTGAGGACAATGTTGGCTTTGGGTTTGTCATATATGGCCTTTATTATGTTGAGGAAAGATCCCTCTATGCCTACTTTCTGCAGGGTTTTTATCATAAATGGATGTTGAATTTTGTCGAAAGCTTTCTCTGCATCTATTGAGATGATCATATGGTTTTTCTCCTTCAACTTGTTAATATGGTGTATCACATTGATTGATTTGCGTATATTGAAGAATCCTTGCATTCCTGGAATAAACCCCACTTGATCATGGTGTATGATCCTTTTAATGTGCTGTTGGATTCTGTTTGCTAGTATTTTGTTGAGGATTTTTGCATCTATGTTCATCAGTGATATTGGCCTGTAGTTTTCTTTCTTTGTGACATCCTTGCCTGGTTTTGGTATCAAGGTGATGTCGGCCTCGTAGAATGAGTTTGGGAGTGTTCCTCCCTCTGCTATATTTTGGAAGAGTTTCAGAAGGATAGGTGTTAGTTCTTCTCTAAATGTTTGATAGAATTCACCTGTGAAGCCATCTGGTCCTGGGCTTTTGTTTGATGGAAGATTTTTAATCACAGTTTCAATTTCAGTGCTTGTGATTGGTCTATTCATATTTTCTATTTCTTCCTGATTCAGTCTTGGCAGGTTGTGCATTTCTAAGAATTTGTCCATTTCTTCCAGGTTGTCCATTTTATTGGCATAGAGTTGCTTATAGTAATCTCTCATGATCTTTTGTATTTCTGCAGTGTCAGTTGTTACTTCTCCTTTTTCATTTCTAATTCTATTGATTTGAGTCTTCTCCCTTCTTTTCTTGATGAGTCTGGCTAATGGTTTGTCAATTTTGTTTATCTTCTCAAAGAACCAGCTTTTAGTTTGGTTGATCTTTGCTATCGTTTCCTTCATTTCTTTTTCATTTATTTCTGATCTGATCTTTATGATTTCTTTCCTTCTGCTAGCTTTGGGGTTTTTTTTGTTCTTCTTTCTCTAATTGCTTTAGGTGCAGGGTCAGGTTGTTTACTCGAAATGCTTCCTGTTTCTTAAGGTGGGATTGTATTGCTATAAACTTCCCCCTTAGAACTGCTTTTGCTGCGTCCCATAGGTTTTGGGTCCTCGTGTCTCCATTGTCATTTGTTTCTAGGTATTTTTTAATTTCCTCTTTGATTTCTTCAGTGATCACTTCGTTATTGAGTAGTGTATTGTTTAGCCTCCATATGTTTGTGTTTTTTACAGATCTTTTCCTGTAATTGATGTCTAGTCTCATAGCATTGTGGTCGGAAAAGATACTTGATACAATTTCAATTTTCTTAAATTTATCGAGGCTTGATTTGTTCCCCAAGATATGATCTATCCTGGAGAATGTTCCATGAGCACTTGAGAAAAATGTGTATTCTGTTGTTTTTGGATGGAATGTCCTATAAATATCAATTAAGTCCATCTCGTTTAATGTATCATTTAAAGCTTGTGTTTCCTTATTTATTTTCATTTTGGATGATCTGTCCATTGGTGAAAGTGGGGTGTTAAAGTCCCCTACTATGATTGTGTTACTGTCGATTTCCCCTTTTATGGCTGTTAGTATTTGCCTTATGTATTGAGGTGCTCCTATGTTGGGTGCATAAATATTTACAATTGTTATATCTTCTTCTTGGATTGATCCCTTTATCGTTATGTAGTGTCCTTCTTTGTCTCTTCTAATAGTCTTTATTTTAAAGTCTATTTTGTCTGATATGAGAATTGCTACTCCAGCTTTCTTTTGATTTCCATTTGCATGGAATATCTTTTTCCATCCCCTTACTTTCAATCTGTATGTGTCTCTAGGTCTGAAGTGGGTCTCTTGTAGACAGCATATATATGGGTCTTGTTTTTGTATCCATTCAGCCAATCTGTGTCTTTTGGTGGGAGCATTTAGTCCATTTACATTTAAGGTAATTATTGATATGTATGTTCCTATTCCCATTTCCTTAATTGCTTTGGGTTCGTTATTGTAGGTATATTCCATCTGTTGTGTTTCTTGCCTAGAGAAGTTCCTTTAGCATTTGTTGTAAAGCTGGTTTGGTGGTGCTGAATTCTCTCAGCTTTTGCTTGTCTGTAAAGATTTTAATTTCTCCATCAAATCTGAATGAGATCCTTGCTGGGTAGAGTAATCTTGGTTGCAGTTTCCTCTCCTTCATCACTTTAATTATGTCCTGCCACTCCCTTCTGGCTTGTAGAGTTTCTGCTGAGACATCAGCTGTTAACCTGATGGGGATTCCCTTGTGTGTTATTTGTTGTTTTTCCCTTGCTGCTTTTAATATGATTTCTTTGTGTTTAATTTTTGACAGTTTGATTAATATGTGTCTTGGTGTATTTCTCCTTGGATTTATTCTGTATGGGACTCCCTGTGCCTCCTGGACTTGATTAATTATTTCTTTTCCCATGTTGGGGAAGTTTTCAACTATAATCTCTTCAAATATTTTCTCAGTTCCTTTCTTTTTCTCTTCTTCTTCTGGAACCCCTATAATTCGAATGTTGGTGCGTTTAATGTTGTCCCAGAGGTCTCTGAGACTGTCCTCTGTTCTTTTCATTCTTTTTTCTTTATTTTGCTCTGCATCAGTTATTTCCACTATTTTATCTTCCACCTCACTTATCCGTTCTTCTGCCTCAGTTATTCTGCTATTGATCCCATCTAGAGTATTTTTCATTTCATTTATTGTGTTTTTAATCGATGCTTGATTCATCTTTAGTTCTTCTAGGTCCTTGTTAACTGTTTCTTGCATTTTGTCTATTCTATTTCCAAGATTATGGATCTTGGAAATAGAATCTTGGATCAGCTTTACTATCATTATTCTGAATTCTTTTTCAGGTAGACTGCCTATTACCTCTTCATTTGTTAGGTCTGGTAGGTGTTTATCTTGCTCCTTCACCTGCTGTGTGTTTTTCTGTCTTCTCATTTTGCTTATGTTACTGTGTTTGGGGTCTCCTTTTTGCAGGCTGCAGATTCGTAGTTCCCGTTGTTTTTGGTGTCTGTCCCCAGTGGCTAAGGTTGTTTCAGTAGGTTGTGTAGGCTTCCTGGTGGGGGGGACTAATGCCTGTGCTCTGGTGGTTGAGGCTCGATCTTGTCTTTCTGGTGGACAGGTCCACGTCTGGTGGTGTGTTTTGGGGTGCCTATGGCCTTATTATGTTTTTAGGTAGCCTCTCTGCTAATGGGTGGGGTTGTGTTCCTGCCTTGCTAGTTGCTTGGCATAGGGTGACCCGCACTGTAGCTTGCTGGTCGTTGACTGAAGCTGGGTGCTGGTGTTGGGATGGAGATCTCTGGGAGATTTTCGCTGCTTGATATTATGTGGAGCTGGGAGGTCTCTTGTGGACCCGTGTCCTGAAGTTGGCTCTCCCTCTTCAGAGGCACAGCACTGGCTCCTGGCTGCAGCACCAAGAGCCTTTCATCCACCCGGCTCAGAATAACAGGGAGAAAAAGTAGAAAGAAAGAATTAGTAGAAGAAAGAAAAAGAGAGGGAAAGAAAGGAAGAAGGAAAGAAAAGAAGGAAGGAAGGAAGGAAGGAAGAAAAAGAAAGGAGGGAGGGAGGGAGGAAGGATGGAAAGAAAGAAGGAAAGAAAGGAGGGAGGGAGGGAGGAAGGAAAGGAAGAAAGACAGGAGGGAGGGAGGGAGGAAGGAAAGAAAAGGAAAGTGGAAAGAAGAAGGGTGGGAGGGAGGGAGGGAGGAAAGAAAAAGAAGGAAAGGAGGAGCGGAGGGAGGGAGGGAGGAAGGGAGAGTAGGAAAAAAAGAAAGAGCAGGTAAAGTAAAATAGAATAAAGTATGAAATATAGTAGCGTTATTAAAATTAGAAAGTAATTATTGAAAAAAAAAAAAAAACCGGACCGATGGAACCCTGGGACATATGGTGGAAGCAAAGCTATACAGAGAGAATCTTACACAGAAGAATACACATACACATTCACAAAAAGAGAGCAGGGGGAAAAATCAAAAATCTTCCTCTCCAAGTCCACCTCCTCAATTTGGGATAATTCGTTGTAAAAAGAGGAAAAGGGCGAGAAGCCTGAAATCTTGCTAAGTCCACCTCCTTAATTTGGAATAATTCGTTGTAAAAAGAGGAAAAAGGGGGAAAGTCTTAAATCTTGGCCTCAGAGTCCACTTCCTCAATTTGGGATGATTCGCTGTCCATTCATGCACTCCACAGACGCAGGGCACATCAAATGGACCGTGGAGCTTTAGTCCGCTGCCTCCGAGGCTGCACAGAGAGATTTCCCTGTCTCTGCTCTCACAGCTCCCGGGTCTCAGCCTTGGACCTGGCCCCGCCTCTGCGCGTAGGTCGCCGGAGGGCGTCCGTTCTTCGCTCAGACAGGACGGGTTTAAAGGAGCCGCTGATTCGGGGGCTCTGGCTCACTCAGGCAGAGGGGAGGGAGGGGCGCGCAGTGTGGGGCGGGCCTGCGGCGGCAGAGGCCGGCGTGACGTTGCAGCAGCCCGTGGCGCTCTGTGCGCTTTCCCGGGAAAGCCGTCCCCGGGTCTCGGGACCCCGGCAGTGGCGGGGTGCACAGGCCCCCCGGAAGGCGGGGCGGACAGTGACCCGCGCTCGCACACAGGCCCCGCGGCGGCGGCGGTGGGCTGCGGCGGCGGCGGCGGGCCGCGGCGGCGGGCGGCGGCGGCGGCGGCGGCGGCGGCGGCCCACGCCCGTCTCCGAGGTCCGTGCCTTACCCGCGGCTCGCGCCTGACTCCGGCGCTTCCCCAAGCAGCCCTCTTAAAGCCCTCTCCTCGCGCACCAGGAAACAAAAGGGGAAAATAGTCTCTTGCCTCTTCAGCAGCTCCAGACCCTTTCCCCGGACTCCCTCCGGGCTAGCCGTGGTGCACTAACCCCTTCAGGCTCTCTTCCTGCCGCCAGCCCCAGTCTTTTCCCTGCGCTCCGACTGAAAGCCGATACCCGAGCCTCAGCTCCCAGCCCCGCCCGCCACGGCGGCCGAGCAGACAAGCCTCTCGGGCTGGTGTGTGCCTGAGGGCACCGGTCCTCTGTGCCAGAATCTCTCCGCTTTGCCCTCCGCACCCCTGTTGCTGTGCTCTCCTCCGCTACTCCGAAGCTTTCCCCCTCCGCCACCTGCAGTCTCCGCCCGCGAAGGGGCTTGTAGTGTGTAGAAACCTTCCCTCCTTCACGGCTCCCTCCCACTGGTGCAGGTCCTGTCCCTATCCTATTGTCTCTGTTTATTCTTTTTTTCTTTTGCCCTACCCAGGTATGTGGGGAGTTTCTTGCCTTTTTGGGGGTCTGAGGTCTTCTGTCAGCGTTCAGTAGGTGTTCTGTAGGAGTTGTTCCACGTGTAGATGAACTTCTGATGTATCTGTGGGGAGGAAGGTGATCTCCGCGTCTTACTCTTCCGCCATCTTCCTCCGGGGCCTGTGCTCTTTTTTATATTTTAAAAATTTTCAAACTACTTTATTGAGGTCTGATTGACATGTAAAGAGCTATACATGAGTTTGGGGATAAGTATACATCTGTGAAACCATCACCACCATCCAGACCATAAACATATCCAACATCTCCCAAAGTTTCCTCCCACCCTCCTTATTATTATTATTATGGTAAGAACACTTAATGTAAGATCTTCCCTGTTAGAAAATTTTAAGTGTACATTATAGCATTGAGAGCTACAGGCACCGTGCTATATAGTAGATCTCTAGAATTCATTTACCTTGCATAACTGAAACTTGATATCTTTTGACCATCACTTCCCCATTTTTCCCTGCCCCTAGCCCCTTGGCAACCACCATTCTACTCTCTGCTCCATGAGTTTGGCTGTTTTACATACGTCCTAAAAGTGAGATTATACAGTATTTATCTTTTTGTATTTGGCTTATTTTATTCAGCTTCATGTCCTCCAGGTCTATCCAAGGGATGAGTGAATAGTGGGTGGA
Organism: Mesoplodon bidens; assembly: GCF_964165515.1. NCBI lineage: Eukaryota > Metazoa > Chordata > Mammalia > Artiodactyla > Ziphiidae > Mesoplodon > Mesoplodon bidens. The sequence goes on from NC_138160.1 coordinate 34,948,166, forward strand.
GAAAGAGGGGACCAGTGAATGAGGTTGCAGAGAGTTGCTGTCTTGAAATACGAAATTTCATGCCTTTTAAGTTTTCCGAACATCCTTATACTTGACCTTTCCTCTAGTTGGACAGAGACCTTCACAATTGTCTATGCGCGAATTAGGATCGTGGCAGCAGGGCTGCAAGAAGAAAGTAATTTTCAACATTAAGGCTTCAAGCATGTTTTGAAACTTCCAAAATAAGTTCTTGAACATCTGAAGAGAAGGCTTTGAGGAAAGCTGGGAGGACTATGCCATGAAAATTGACTGCAGTGAGAGCAGAGGGAGTGTGAGAATGTCCCCATCTGCCCTTCCCTCTGCCTCAGACCAGGTGAGGGACACCTGGGCTGGGATGGGATCTAGCCTTGGAAGAGAAGGCAGAAAGTGCTGAAGTTAAAGTCATCTGGACCTAGCAGGGGACAGAGGGAGAGGAGGGAATCAGCTGGTGCCTCGACCAGTTTCAGGGAGCTACATGGGAGCCCAGTCACATCCTACTGGCCATCACTCACATTTTTTTTTTTTTTTTTTTTTTTTTTTTGCGGTACACGGGTTTCTCACTGTTGTGGCCTCTCCCGTTGCGGAGCACAGGCTCCGGACGTGCAGGGTCAGTGGCCATGGCTCACGGGCCCAGCCGCTCCGCGGCATGTGGGATCCTCCCAGACTGGGGCACGAAGCCGTGTCCCCTGCATCAGCAGGCGGACTCTCAACCACTGCGCCACCAGGGAAGCCCCATCACTCACATTTTAAGTGGATGCTGTAAGTCACCTGGGCAGAGACGCTGCTTTGGAAGATCTCCTAATTGCGTTGGAGTGTGTCTGCTTGTGACACTCCACACATTTCCTAATAATTGACCAACAGAAGCGCTGCTTATCAAGGCCCTGAGATTTACTGAGCCCCGTCCTAACTGCTCTGTATGGAACCTCCCTCCCAACAGCAACAGTCCAGGGTGCTTGTAAGTCCCTTGAAACAGAGGGAATATTCTTGGTATTCAGGTGGGGTACGGTGGGGACACAGAGTGGCAAGAGGGAATATCTCACAAATGACCCCTGGAACTCTTGAGTTGCCTAGCAACAAGCCAGGTAACTGGCTCATTTGATTGAGAGCTCCCCTTCTCAGGTAGGCAGGTCATTGCTAATCTCAGCTTCCTTTGGGACTTGTGAGTCCATCCTGTTGTTAAGTAGCTACTCAGAGCTTCAGGTGCTGGGCGGCTGGCTTAGTCAACATTCCCGGAAACACCTGCACATAAATTATTAATCACTTTTCCTTTCGGTTAAGATATGTGGATTCATCAATATGTTTGGACCGACCCCACAGTTTATCATTTGTTCTATATTTTTTTCTATACCTACCAACATTTCTTTTTTTTTTTTTTTTTTGTGGTACGTGGACCTCTCACTGCTGTGGCCTCTCCCGTTGTGGAGCACAGGCTCTGGACGCGCAGGCTCAACGGCCATGGCTCACGGGCCCAGCCGCTCCGCGGCATGTGGGATCTTCCCGGACTGGGGCACGAACCCGTGTCCCCAGCATCGGCAGGTGGACTCTCAACCACTGCGCCACCAGGGAAGCCCCCTACCAACATTTCTTACATGCTCATACTCACACACATACTGACCCACCACAGGCGTTTGGATTATTTGTAAGATGAGCATAATAGCTAGTGAAGGTGGTCATCGTAAATTTGAAGATAAAGGAAGATGTTACATACTTAGGGTGTTCAGGTGTATCTACGACTCTTTCTTTCTCTGAGGTAGGAGAGGAGGAGGAGACACAAGAGGAGAGAAGAGAAATGAAAAGAGGTGGGGGGGGGAAGATTGAAGCATCCTTAGTACAGGAGTGGCAGAATTGAGCCACTGCATTAGTCCTGCTACCTACCAGTCCACTGAGACTTTTCTTCCTTGATGGACTAGTTAAAGTGTATTCAATACTTTAGCTAGAAATGGAATGACCTGTTCTTCTTCAGAACACTGAGCCAGAAAGCAACTGCAATAGGAGGCAATTTCCGTTGATATCTGAGAAACCCGAGGTATAAGCATGCTTTTCAATTACCTTGGTCTTTCAGGCAGTTCACACATTTGGGGACAAGAAAGCTGATGGCATGATAGGAGTCCCTGCTGTGCCCACCAAAGCACCTACAATTTGTCTTTTTATTTATTCCTGTCAGGCAAAGCTCCAGCTTTATCCTCAAAACATCAATCATGTAAAAACATTTGCTTTTTTCATCCAAGGATTAACAGGACTAGATGGGAAGACTGTCGTTTCAGAAGGGGTGGGCTGAGGGTGAAAAGGTGGGCACAAGAAAGAACAATAAAATCTTCTTTTTGATTCACAGGCTGAGGACAATTTCCTGTGAAAGAACAAATATTAAGAACTACTCTGTTATCACTGTTATTTCCGTGCATCCCTATGAGAGGGGGCTGGTACTGAATCCCAGGGGAGGGGCCTCAAGTACATAACAGATCAATGATGCTCAAGACAGAGAAGCATTGATTGAAAGAATAAAGCAGATGTGCTGCTGGATGAGGGCCTGTTACACAATCATCAGCTGACCAAGTGGGCTGGGAACACAGACAGGTCAAAGGAATTTTCTGTAATAGTGAAGTGGAATTTTCTCATCAAAGGAAAGTTTTACCAGACACCCTCAGGAGAAACTGATTAACATGAAAGTCTCAGGATTGGTGTATTATTAGATCATATGCATCCCCAGTGTGTACCATAACAGTAGTTCATAAGGGTCCGCACTGAACTCTAAGTCCGGAAACTCTTCTCTGCATAGACACTGAGCACCGGGGTGTTGAGGGGGGAATTGCTGAAGTCAGGTGTGATGTAAACCTGGACAAGCTCTCTAATGGGATGATTGTGGCCCCATAGGATTAAATACTTTGGTAGGATGATGAGGAGATTTCCTAAGTGTCTGGAGTCTCTTAAAAATACAGTGATTGGCTGTTTCTCACGGACGTGGTGCACAGATTCATTAAATGTGAGAGAAAGCCACCTTTGAGGAGATCTGGTCCCCAAGCCTCCTCTGGACTGGTGAAGGTAGGGACTTGATGATATGGTTCTGTGCCCCCTGTGACTCAGGACACTGGCTGTATATACTCAATAAAATGGCCATTTTACAGTTATTATCCATTGTGACATAGCTGGTTTACTCTAGAAATGGCTCTTCTGCCTCCCAGGGTGGTACTCATCTCGTTTCACTATAGTGCTGGCCCCTTTACTGTCCTGTGGAAACGTGGCTGTTATGTTTGAGTTGTGTCTTGCCAGGCAGGGGCAGGTTCATGTTCAGTGTGGGAGTGTTCTCTTGAGACACCCACAGGGCAGGTATTCTGAAATACTAATCTTTTGTGCCATGGAAGTGTGGGCCTCTTAATTCTTTCCCTTTTTTCTTTTGAATACAGTTAGGAGATTTTGTCTCATGTCCCCTGTGGAAGATTGATGGAGGGTGAGGATGCTCGCTCTTGAGAATTGCAGTAGAGAATGAGGCCGAGGACTTAAGGAAGAAACAGAAATTCCTGAGATCCAAACGATATTGACAAGCAAGGCTAAGTTCTGGAAAAGTTGATCTTGGGATGCTGGCTTATTAAGAGATTGTTTTTCCTGCTTCTAACAGTGGGGGTGGCTGCAGCTGACAGTTCCCTGGAACGCAGACTGGGAATTCTAATCTGTGATGAACAGTCTTTCCCATGTTGGTGGGAAAGAGAACAAGAATGTCTTAGTTCTGGCTGCTATAACAAAACACCACGGACTGGATGGTTTAAACAACATTTATTTCTCACAGTCCTGGAGGCTGGGAAGTCCAAGATCAAGGTCCCAGTAAATTGGGTGTCTGGTGAGGGCCTTCTTCCTGGTTTTCAGACAGCTGCTTTCTTGCTGTATCTTCACATGGTGGAAAGAGAGGGAGCTCTGGTCTCTTCCTCTTATAAGAGCACTAATCCTATCATGGGGGCGCTACCCTTATGACCTCTGACCTCATCTAAACCTAATTACCTCCCAAAGGTTCCATCTCCAAATACCATCACCTTGGGGATTAAGGCTTCAACATATGAATTTTGAGGGGATGCTTTTAGCCCATAGAAGGGACCATAAGTTACTGTAATTTATTGGTCAAACCTGTTGCTTCATCCAGTGGGCTGGTGAGGAATCTTATCTCACGAGCTTGCCCTTTGGCAATCTTGGCAAATAACGTAAAGAGAGCAAAGTAAATTTATGGAACGTGATATATTCTCCCTACATATTCTAGGAGACATTTTTCTCTCACATTGTAATGACAGTGTTTTAAATGCCTAATACAAGTCCCAAGCAACTTAGGCTAGGATATACCATCTCTTCTGAGCAGGAACATTGGAACTTAGTCTTGGGCTGTGGATTGCATAGATACAAATGCAGGAAAAGAGCAACATTAATATTTAAACCTAAACCTGCTGGGAGCACTTTACCTATATTAACTCATTCAATCAGCTCAAGGACACTAGGAATAAGTACTATTATTAGCCTCGTTTTACAAATGAGGAAATGGAGGCATAGAGAAGCTAAGTAAGTGATTTACCCAACTTCACACAGATAACAAATGGAGGAAACAGGATTCAAATCCAAGCCCTTTGGTTCAGTAGATCATACTCTTAACTACTATTCTGATATGTTGAAGATGGTAATAGAACTTCTCGTTGATACAGGACGTTAACAGGTTCTAAATTTTTTGCAATACTTGGTCCTATTCAAAAATAAGCCAACATTCAAGATAAGATTTGGTTACTGAAATAAAAACACAGTAGTTAATTTCCATAACTTTTCAGAAAGATTCAGCTGTATAAATATGATGAATTTCTCAAACTGATATTTTAAAATGGATTGAAATAAATTTTTAAAGCTCTAATGCTCCATGAATCTACTGTGTGTGTATGTGTGTGTGTGTGTGTGTGTGTGTGTGTGTTTGAATGGGTCTAGGGGTATACTCACCTAGGAATGGGACTGCCAAGATTTTGATCTTGAGGATATGGAGCTTTAATAAACACTGGCTTGTTCTTTATTGAATAACATTTAATTCTCTAAATATTTTGGAGATTTCAAGATATCTTCCTGTTATTGATTTCTAGTTCAATTCCACTATGATTAGAGAACATACTTGGTATGATTTCAATCCTTTTAAATTAGTACAGATTTGTTTCATGGCCCAGAATATGGTCTATTTTGGTGAATGTTCCATGTGCACTTGCAAAGTAGTTGCTTTCTGTTGTTCAGTGGGGTGTTCCACACATGTCAATAAGTTCAACTTGGTAGTGTTGTTTAAGTCTTCTGTATCCTTATTGATCTTCAGACTGCTTGTTCTATCAGTTACTGAGAGTATTGAAATCTCTAACCTTTGTGTAGACTTAGGTGAATAAACTTTTAGGATTATTATATCTTCTTGATAAATTGACCCATTTGTTGCCAGTCAAATGTCTCTTTGATATATTCTTTGTTTTGAAGTCTACTTTGTCTGGTACTAATATAGCTACTTCAGTTTTCATTTGATTTTAGAAGTAGTGTATATAAATATTGTACATATAAGTAGAGTGTATTAGTTAGGGTTCTTCAGAGAACCCTATAATTATATATATATATATAATTTATTATAAGGAATTGGCTCATGTGATTATGAAAGCTAAGAAGTCCTATGATCTACCATTGCAAACTACAGACCCAGAAAACCCCTGGTGTAAATTCCAGTTCAACTCTGAAGGCCTGAGAACCAGGAGTGCCAATGGTTTAAGCCTCATTCCAAGGTCAGGAGGAGACCAGTCTCAGCTCAAGCAATTAGGTAGAGAGAAAGAGAATTCAAACGTCCTCTGCTTTTTGTTCTATTTGGGTCCTCGATGGATTGACTGATCCTCACCTACATTGGGGATGGCAATCTGCTTTACTCAGTCCACCAATTCAAATGTCAATCTCTTCTGGAAACACTGCCACAGACACACTCAGAAAAAATGTTTAACTAGATACCTGGGCATCCTATAGCCCAGTCAAGTTGACACAGAAAATTAATCATCTCAAGTCCACCCCTTATTAACTTGGCTTAACTTATTAACCCCCATACACATCTCTATAAACCATACTTAATCTCCAAATAAAGATAATAATAAGGTCAGAATTCCATCTCACATGATACAACTATCTTACATACAACTGAAAACATACTAACCCTTTCCCCAGAAGAGGAGGTAGAGAACTTGAGGGATGTTTACACTTCCCCTTGATATCCTGTAACTTAAATACTATGATGTAAAATGAACAATACTTAAATACTATGATATAAAGTAAGTAATCTTATGTTGCATGATAAGGAAATAAGAGAGGAAAGAAAAAAATGATATTTGCTTAATATACACACACAAATTCATAACAAAATAAAGAGGAAATATTCAGGACAATTACAGTCCTCGTTTCTACAACTGGTCATGTGGTTGTAGCTGGTATTTTAACTCTCTTCTTCAGCTACCAGATCTGTATTCCCTTTGCCTTCAGCAAGCACCTCAGCTACTTGTGGTTCTTTACATGATGCAGTGACCCACACCTTCATTCCTGAATGGTCTGGGCCATTAGTAGTCCTGCCTGGATTGGGATGTTGTTGTTTTCCATTGACCTTAATCACAGGGCATGGTATCACTAAGAGAGGCCCTAAAGGATCTCCTGTATCCCAGACATACTCTTCCTTACCTCCACTATGGAGTAGTAGTCCAATTTCTCCTCGGTAGTCAGGATCAGTCACTCCAGTCAGCCCAGTTACTTCCTTCCTTGCCTGTTGATTCAGAGGCCTGAAGAGCCCATAGCAGCCAGGTGGCAGTCTTAACTTCCCATTCAATGGAATCATTTTTGTGTCTCCTGGTGGAAGCATTTACCCTCTGGAACTAAGACTTCTAGGCCAGCAGAGCATAAGATCATGGGAGGAGAAAGCAAAAATTTTGCTAATGGATTACGAGGGATAATAACAGTGAGTGATGCCAGTGGGTGAGTGATGTCACTCGCATTTCCATCCCTTGGTTCTTGGATTTCTGAATAGTGGATGGGAGAAAGAGCACCATACATTGAGTGCTGATTCAGAGCATATACAATCTTCTGCAGATTCTTGCCCCAGCCCTGCAAGGTATTGCCACCTAGCTGGAACTGTAACTAAATCTTCAAAAGGCCATTCCACTATCCTGTCAAACCAGCTGTCTCAGGATGGTGAGGAACATGGTAACACCAGTGAATTCCATGAGCATGTGCCCATTGCAGCACTTGCTGTGAAGTGAGTTCCTAGATTGGAAGCAATGATGTGTGGAATACCACGACAGTGGATAAGACATTCTGTGTCCACAGATGGTAGTCTTAGCAGAAGCATTGGATGCAGAGAAGGTAAATCCATATGCACGCTTAGTGTCAATTTCAGTGAGAACAAAACACTACCCCTTACATAATAGATGCTTTGTTCAATGTAATCAATGTGCCATCAGGTAGCTAGCTGATCACCCTGGGGAATGGTGTGTATTGAGGACTCAGTGTTAGTCTCTGCTGCTGGCAGACTGGTCACTCAGTGGTGACCGTGGCCAGGTCAGCCTTAGTGAATGAAACTCCATGTTGCTGAGTCTAAGCACGACCTCTATCCCTGCCACGTTGGCCACTTTATTCATGAGCCCACTGGGTTATGATGGGAATGGCTGGGGAAAGAGGCTGACCAGTTCCACAGAGCAAGTCATTCTCTCTACTTGATTATGAAAGCCCTCTGCTGCTGGGGTCACATTTTGGTGAATATTTACATGGGACACAAATATCTTCATATTTTTTGAAAATTCAGAGAGGTCTATCCATGTTCCTCTTCCCTATATTTTCTTGGCACCAATTTTCCAATCAAGTCTTTCCAAGTCTCTGACCATCTAGCCAAATCATGGGACACAGCCCAGGAATCTGTATATAGTCACACGTCTGACCACTGCTCCTTCCAAGCAAAGTGGACAATGAGGGGCCCTGCTCAAAGTTCTGTCCACTGGGAGGATTTCCCTTCACTGCTGTTTTCAGAGAAGGGGCTGTAGTGTCACCGTGGTCTGCTCATGGGTCGTGGCTGCATATTGTGCAGACCCATGTGTAAACCAGGCATGAGTTCTCTCTTCCTCTGTAAGCTAATCATGGTGCTCGTCGTGTATCATGGAGCCATAGGTGAACATGGGTGAGAGAAGGCAGTGTAGCAGGAGTAAGGATTGTAGGCATTTGCATCACTTCTTCACATAACTTACTTATGCCGTTTGGCCTGCTCAGGCCAATCACATATACATCACTTCTATTCGATGATGGAGTACCGCTGTGCATGCCCAAATTTCTGGCATGGTGGGTCAGATAACACCCTGTTCATGATGGACAGCTCAGCTCACATGGTAAGTTGGTGGCCCACAAATAAGTGTTCAGTCTCTACTAAAGCCTAGTAGCAAGCCAAGAGTTGTTTCTTGAAAGAAGAGTATTTATTTGCAGAGGATGGCAGGGCTTGGCTCCAAAATACTAAGGCCTGTTGCAGCACATTTTTTTTTTTTTTTGCTGTGAAGTGAGAGGCCCACTAGACGTTGTGTTTTTCTTGTCTGTAGGAGTGGCAGGATGCAACATCTTATCCTTCACTGTAGATGGGATGTCTCCACATTGCCCCACACCATTGGACCCCTAGAAATTTCACTGAGATACTCTCAGTTTAGTCAGATTTATTTCCCAACCTCTAACATACAAATATCTTACCAATAAGTCTAGAGTAGTTGCTATTTCTTGTTCACTAGGTCCAATCAGCATGTCATCAATGCAGTTGGTTGACATAATATTTCATAGAAGAGAAAGTTGATCTAGATTCCTATGAACTAAGTTATGCCATAAATCTCACTCAAGCATATCATGATATATGATCCTTTTAATATAATGTTGAACTTGATTTGCTAATATTTTGCTGAGGACTTTTGCATCTATATTCATCAGGGATATTGGTCTGTAACTTTCCTCTCCTGTAGCATCCTTGTCTGCTTTTGGTATTGGGTTAATGCAGGCCTCATAAAATGAGTTTGGAAGTGTTCTATTTTTTGGAAGCTTTTGAGAAAGATTTGTATTGACTCTCCTTTAAATGTTTGGTAGCATTCACTGGAGAAGGCATCTGGCCCTAGACTTTTATTTGTTGGGAGGTTTTTGATTACTAATTCAATCTCCTTACTAGTAATTTACCACCCTGTCATTTCTTTTTATAATATTTCCTGAGTCCAAAAGTCTATCACCTACTGTCTGACTTACCAGTTTATCTACTCTGGTAATTACATGCTAAAATACTAAGTTATTATTTTATTACCTTGTTCAAGAACTTCTTCTGGCTACCCAGTGTCTTCCAGATATAGTGGAACCTGATTTGTCATTCAATATTTGGCCCTTTGCTATTTAGCCATCTTCATCTCTTAGTAACACCTTTCTGCTATTGTCACGGGGCTCCATTCCATCCTCTATGGAAGTTACAGACTGGATAATGGCCCTACAGGCCTGTCTACCTCCATCCACAGGTCTGGCACATTCTCACCATCCTGGCCCTAAGCAGAGTCACTGAGGGTTGGATGTGGGATAATTAATGACTTTCTTATAATTCCACTGGACTCAAGGTAAAGATAAATTTCAACTCCCCCATCTTTCCCAGAAAAATTTTAAAAGTCCTGGTTAAACTCTCCTGCAGACTAATAAGCAATTCTCCAGGTTTCCCATTTTTAAGATTCAGCTTCTTTTTGACCAATGTTCAATTGAGGTTTTAGGGCATTGGTCAATTTAATCCTCAAGATTTACCTCAGAATATTTGGAGGAAGTGGTAGGTAAGGTAGAAGGAAGGATTTCTTGTGTCTTTTGGTGGGTCCCAAATTGAAAAAGAAACTATGAGTCACATATATTTAGAAAATCGTGCTCTCCAAATTTATCTTGCTTTCAGGATAACCACATAATTCAATAAATAAAATCCAGGACAGTGTGTCCAGAAGGAATACAAATAAGTAAGATTGTTTTTTTTTGGATAAATAAAGTTTGACAAAGTAGAGGTAAGAAGTAAACGCCATTTCTCAGGTCATGACTTGGTGATTTTTATATGTACACAAACACACGTACATTTTTGTAATGAACCCCACTGTCTTTCCCTCATGTTGTTCCTGACTCTACCCATGTTTTCTACTCTCCCAGTCTTAGGGATACCTGCAGTAAATTAGAAAGAAAGAGAAATTCCAAGAAATGATAATTCCCAGACTGCAGCTATAGAAGATTGCTTATCAGAGAGTTGCTTTCTGTCAGGGGTGTAGATCAAAGCTCCTGATTAGCTCACAGGATGCTACCATGTGTGACTGACATGCATTCTCTAGTTTTATACTTAGGTAATCTGAAGGAGAGTGGCAGGGTTGGGGACTAAATCAAGTGATAATAAAACACTTTTAGAAAATACTTTGCTGCAATCTTGGAGTCTCTTGAGGTCTCCAGAAGAAGTGCCTGGTCTTGATTTTAACTTTTAAAACTATGGCGGTAAGGGGACAATTCCAATGAAGCAATCCCCCTGGCTTCTTTCTTTGGAAGCCTATTTCTTTCTTCCCATCTGTGATTTTTTATTTTCCTCTTTTCTGGTAAAACTGCCTTCTTAGCAAGGTCAGCCAAGCTAAACGTCCCTGATTTACCAGCAGAACACTGGCTCTTATTGTTGGGTTAAAGGGCAGAGCGCTGAATTGCAAAATAATGTGATTCAGAGCGCTTCAAAGTAGCGCTGGCCCATTAAGCAGTCTGTGAACATCGTTCTCTATCCTAAAGTAAACACAAGTTGAAAAACAATTACATGTGCAAATAATAGTGAGGCAAGCAGCAGGAGTAACAATGAAAAACAAATCTGTAATTTCTTCATGAGTTCTTGAACATAATTTTTCTCTAGAACTCTCTTTCCCTAAGACCCTCAGTAAGTCTCTCCGCCCCAAGTAACATGGCTGTGTTTGAACCATAGAGACGAAGCATGGAGGCCAGTGGAGGACTGACAGAAAGAGAGGCATCAAGTGGGGGGGCAACTCTTTGAGAGCGGAAGGTAGTGGTTGGGAGGGATTACAAGAGATAATTGCTGGGGAGAGCAAATAGGTCTAAATTTCCCCTGCGACACAGCCTGACTGTGGCTTATTCTGTATAAGACAGCAAGTAAGAAGGCTGCAATGCGGAATTGCAGTCAGAAAGAGGCCGCCAGAGCAGCTGAGCTGGGATCCTCTGACTAGAGGGGCCGCCTTGTCTGCATGCTCTCAAGAAGGGAAGCAACGTTTGCCGAGCCAGGAACGTGGCCACGTGGGGTAAGATAATCAGCTGGCTTTATATGCCAGTTGCTGAGTTTATGTTAAAATTTGTGATTCTAATAATAAATGTGTTACTATATTAATATTTACATTGTGTAGTTAACATTTGCTTAAAAGTGATTCTGTGCAGGGTTTCTAAGTGCTTTACATGTACATTAATACATTTAATCTTCCCAATAGCACCCTGAGGTAGATAATTATGATCTCAATTTACAGATGTGGAAATTGAAGTACAGAGAGTTAAAATGATTTTCCCAAGTCACACAGCTAGTAAGGGGTGAATCTGGAATATGATAAAAAGAGACACGGAAATTCTTGTCAGGGTGAATCCTTCTAAGATTAGGGTTTAGACAAAGATTTAGCTGTGATGCGTGTTTCGTGGGGCCATTGTACCTAATTTCCACCAATCAATGATAAGGAAGGCTCTGCTGGTTGCTAGGATGGATGGAGAGTAATAGTGGGGGTGGATATATAAAGAAGTATCAGACAAGGTCTTGTGTCAGTGAATTTATACTTTTTGAGAACGTCCTAAGTTTCTGGGTGGCTCAGCCCAAATTCTGTTATGACTCTTTGCCCCATGTTCTGATATCGTCTTGTGCAATACTGTAGCTACTAGCTACATATGGCTACTTAAATTTAAAATTAAAAGCTTAATTCCTCCGATGGACTAGCCACATTTCAAGTGTTCAGTTGCCACACGTGGCTAGTGGCCACCATATTGGCCAGTGCAGATATAGAACATTTCCGTCATTGCAGAAATTTCTATTGGAAATGTCATTTGACTTAACCCGCCAAGGAGGTCAACTAAACCCGCGTCTCTTGCCTTCTTTTTCTTGCTCTGTTTCATATATGTTATGCTTGGGAATAGCTTCTGACTCCATTAAGAATTTAATCAAAGCCATTACCCAGAAAATATACCTATGCAATTATGCACAGAAATTTGCATACGACTTTAAGTGGAATCACAGACTTTCTGTGTAATAGTTATCCACTGGTGCATAGCAAATTACCTTAAAGCTTCGTGCCTTAAGACAACATGGATTTATTATCTCATATAGTTTTGTGGTTCAGGAATTCAGGAGTGGTTTAGCTCAGTGATTCTGGCTCAGGACTCCCATTAGATTGCACTGGGGTTGCTTGATTTAGCAAATAAAAATATAAGATGCTCAGTTAAAATTGAATTTGAGAAAAATGATAAATAATTCTTTAGTAGAAGTGTGCCCCATGCAATAATCAGGACATACTTTTACTAAAAAAATTACTCATCATTAACCTGTAATTCAAATTTAATTGGGCAGTCTGTCTTTTATCCCATAGTCCAGTCAGTGTGTCAACTGAGGCTTCAGTGATCTGAAGCTTTACCCGGGGCTCATGGATCCATTTCCAAGATGGCTGATTAACGAGCCTAGTAAGTTAGCTCTGGTTGTTTGCAGGAGGTATCAATTCTTGGCCACATGGACCTTTTTGGGCCGCTTGAGTGTCCTTATGTTGGCAGCTGGCTTCCCCCAGAGTGAGTGATTCAAGAGAGTGCAATACGATTTATGACCTTGGCTTGGAAGTCACACTGTTATCTCTGAACTATTGTATTGATTGCACAGGGCATTTCTGTTCACTGTGGGAGGGGGGTACATAGACATCAGGAGGAAGGAATCATGGAACCATCTTGGAGGCTGGCTCCATCCTCTGGTATTTCTACACAGATGTCATAGAGTATAAGCTCCATGAGGGTAGAATTTTTCTACTTTTTTCCTCACGATTGTAACCCCAGTGGTTATAACAGTGCCTTTTAAATTATAGGCAGTCAACAAATATTTGTTAAGTGAATGAATAAATGGGACTCTGGCCTAAAATCTCTGACCTAAAAGATTCCTTTGGTCCTTAAAATGTTTTGTAGAAACAAAAGATGCTTTCCCAAAGAGCTTGGGGATGAAGAGGTTAGAATATAGGTAATAGGGGTTTATAAAGAGGAACATCAGTTTAATAAGTTGCTGCTGTTTGAGTAAAGCATCCTAGAACTTGTTTGGAAAACTGGGGATCTTTGAAGAATGCACTAACCATTCTGTCTCTAGACTGCTATTCTAATCTACAGATCCTGGACTTGAGCTGCAACATTTCCAGCCTCCAGACAACCCTGCTTTCTTCAGACTGGCCTCCACAATCCCCACTGGCCAGAGCCAATTCCTTAATATCCTGTTACTGTTTGTCCTGAATTCAGTGGTTTTTGTATGCTGACAGACTCCTGGTTTTTCTCAAGTCTGAAGTTAAGGGGAGATTCTCTCAGCAGCCAAGGACCTCTCTGTTCGGTCCTGAACAGGTGTTTTCCTCCAGTTGCATGGCTTGTCCCTCTACTTGTGCTACTAAATGTATAAAGGTATATAGTTATGCCACCCCTTAGATTTTCTCTAATTATTTAACGTGCAATGTTAAATACATTGCACCCTTAAAGCTGTCTGTTCATTTATCTTTATTTCAAAAATCTGAACAAAGGGCCAGCATATACTTGAGCTCAGTGTTTGAAATTTAAATGTCAATAAGATAAAAATAATAGCAAAAAAATAATGTTGCTCATGAATGATCCTGATAGCGGTGGTGTTAAATGAGTCCCAGGCTCTGTGTTAGAAACTTCTTTGTCTGTACATGATTTCCCGTATGTAACCTTTCAGGTGTGCATTGTGAAAAAAGAGTGAAGAGTTATTATTCAGATGCTACGAAGGTTAACACATGCGCACCCGCATACACACAGTTCAAAGGGATCCATGTTCTAGGATAAAAATGGAAAGGAAACTGAGATTTAATAGAATGTCAGAAGGGGCTTTTGTAGAAAAGTACCTGACACAGTCTCGACACATAAATTACAGCTTAAGAACAGGCAGGTTAAAGTTTGTCGTAAGACTGTTCTTTAGAGAGAAAAGAGTGTGAGTAATAAGCCAAAGCTGGCAAAGATGTGAGACAAAAGGGCTCCGTGTGGAAGATAGCAGTGGTTCTCTTCTTAATGGCGGCAGAATTGTTTCATGTTCTGTCATTTTTTGATACCTTCTGGGATGTAAGCTTCCCAAGATAGAGGGCTGTCCTATGCAAAGCCATGGGGCTGTCACCGCTCAAATCCTAAGTTATTCCTCAAGTGAATTGGTGGGTGTGCTTTTTGCTAACAGAAGGCACCAGGGAGAGCCTGGAGGGTAAGGAAGATACCACCAGTTCAACATCCCCACACTAGGTGCCATCTTTTTCCTCAAGATGTTGCAAGTCTGTGAGTTATGAGGATGAAGACAGGAGTCAGTTATAGAAAAGGCCTAGCGGTTTATTTCCTGATGGTTTACGGATGGATGCTCATCTCTTTGCACCTTCTCAGAAGGGTCTGCAAGGCAGCTTTGGCTGCTCTCTGGACACTCATGCAGGGGTTTTGTCTAAGTGCTTGGAGCCCTGAAATGGAGAGAATAGCAACGTCCAGTGAATGAAGAAAGCCAAGGCCCAAGCTGTGCAGCACAGGAAGGCTCCCACTGAGGGTCAGTGCTGGGTGGGGCTCAGGCCCCCATGCTCACGTTTTACCCTAAGAGGTAGGATTTGGATCCACAAATTGAGCATCTGTTTTAACACTGAAATAAGGGAAGAGAAGATCCTGACCTTGTGAGCAGTCAGTTTATAAGCAATTGGAAAATCGAAGTCTTTTGGGAATGATGCCTGCAGTGGGATGGAGCTGGGGGTCACCTTACACTCTGGAGAAATTCCAGTATCTAGGGAGCATCAGAGACGATTGATAATGGGGTGCACTACAATTTTACACTACGATTTTACAGCTGACATGGGACTTGGAGCAGCATTCGTTTCTCTTTCTCTAAGAATGTAACAGTGCTCTGGGCAGAAACTAGGGCTGGTACTCACATGTGGTCAGCTGTTCTCTGTCTATTAACTCCACATATTGGTAGGTCAAATTGAGAACAACGGTGTCTAAATCAACAGGAGAGAAAGTTACTGATTTCACTGTAGAGGAACAGGCCACGGAAAGCAGGTCGGGGCACACTCTGCACCTGTTAAGAAGTTAAGTGATCTAGCTAGTGAATGCACAAGCTATAGACTCCCTTTGCACCCCCAGGATGATGGAGGGTGATGTCTATGGGGTCTTGAGTGCCACGACTGGAAGTGGTCACTCACCCACCATGTATTTGGGAAAACTCACACCGTGTCCTCCAGGGGGCGCCAGTTGTCAGGGTTCCAAACGTGAGTAAGCTATGGTCCCTGTCTTCCAAAAAGTTACAATGTAGTTAGGGGGATTGTCTACATGAATCCAGTAAGGAATCCTTAGGTTTTAACTCAGTCTTCAATGTGGCCAACCAAGCGGGCCTATTTGCTGGGGGCTGGATTAGCTGGAACGCGTTTCATGATAAGACTTAGAATTTCCTAACAGAAGGATCCTCAGAGTTTCACTTACTTTCCTCTTTTATTTTATAGATCAGACAAAGAGGCAGCACAGAGAAATTAAGTGCCTTGTCCAGAATCACACAGCAGAGCCAAGGTCCGCTGGTCCCCACGCCCACACACTTTGCACTAGTATCACATCGCTGCTAAAGCTCTCAGCTCGAACTGAGCTTGGAAGGTTGACTATGGTTTATATCAAGGGATGATGCAAAGGAAAACACTTAGGCAGGGGCAGCAGGCTTGGATCAAAGACTTGGGGAAAAGAAGGAGCAATGACTTGGAACCAGAAGAAGCATGAAGGACCCAGTAGGGAGAATGGTCTGATGGAAGGAAAGTGAGTGTTGGCAATTCAGAAGCTGTTACTGTAAGTTTGCAAAGAGAACAGGTTCTTTTGTGGGAAGATGTTGTAAGACGTCAAATGGATTCTTTCTGGCTTTCCTGTTTTTCTTTTTTTTTTTTTTTTTTTGGTCTTCCCAGTCATATCGGCATTCATGCTGGGGTAGCTTCCAGGCAAAGCAAAAGTGGATGGCAAAGAGCAGACCTGTGAGTGGAGAGCGTGGACGTGCCCTCACCTGTGAGTCTGGTGGCCGCGCTTCTGATCAGCTCCCAGCTGCTGCTGAAGAAGGTGAATGAATGTGTGTGGAGGATCCACAGGATTTCTTGGGTTTTCTTTGCCTGGAAGAGATGTGTGTTACAAAGAGGGCAACTGAAAGGGGTAGGGGGTAGGGGAGGGAAGGACTGGAAGTTTGGGGTAGCTGATGCAAACTCTTATATATAGGATGGATAAACAACAAGGTCCTACTGTATAGCACAGGGAACTGTATTCCATATCCTGTGATAAACCATAATAGAAAAGAATATGAAGAGAATATATATATGTATAATTGAGTCACTTTGCTGTACAGCAGAAATTAACACAATATTGTAACGTATAGTTGTGTACTTCAATAAAATTAAGAAAAAAAAAGAGGACAACTGAGAAGCGACACTTTACGAAATTCAGCATCCTATAGGCCCTTAGAAGGGACATCTAAAGGAGTGAGCACGCATACAGCCATTAATTGTTCTGTTGGAAGGTGTGTTATAGCTAGTTCATTCTAAATTTAGTCAGGGTGGCACTGGGGCTTATAGGGCTAATCAACAGATGAGTTTCAGGAATCGAGAACAGATCCCAGTTGGGACTTGGGGACAGAGCAGAAGGTGATATGACAGGATACCCAGAATCACTGCTGTCCTTCCCAGATGGTTCCGGCTCTGGCTAGGATTCCTTGCTATGCTCTTTGCCTTCTGGGATTTGCCTGGACTCTTGGCCTGCATTTTTTTGGAAGCAGCACTTACTGCACACTCACCAGGTTCGCACAGAATTGCCTGTAGAAATCCCTGGCCCTTGGTAGATCCTGACCATTAGGGAGATGATCTAATACCCCATAGAGTTCCTGGAGGCCCAGAAAAGGAATGCAGATGATCAGGACATCACGGCAAGCCTGAAAAACAGAGTTTCTTGCATCACAGTCCATAATGTTGGCTCCCCTTCCAGATGGGAAGACACACTGACTGGTTGTGGGTTGGGAAAGGAGCAGTAAAAGTCAGTGATGTGAGGGCTTTACAGTCAGTGCTGCCACCTTCCCAGTTTCAAAGATGGAAGCGCAAACTCGGGAAGTGATGGCAGAAAAGCACCCAGGATGGGAAAATTGGTTTTCAGGTTCATTTGCGAGTGGTGCCTTCAGACCTGGCTTCCGGTCCAGCTAGACCAGGCTTCCCGGCACCCTCTCGGCCATGGGGAGAGGAGGAGGTGCAGGTGTCTGTGCAAGGGCCACTTACAGTTCTAATCTTGGGATTGGGATCCCAGAGGTGGAGAAGGAATGAAATCATGCTCTTTTTAATTTCTTCAGCAAAAAAAATCTTCCACCTTCTTCCTGTTAGGGATGCCAGATTCTCAAATAAGAGGACGGCAGTCAGCCTCACATCATCCTGCTCCTGTGGTGACAGATACGTGTTGTGGGTGAGTCCTCCACATAGGCCATTCCCAGCTGGTACCCCTACCCTGCCCGCCCTTTCCCACTTCCGTAAAGGCAGGTTGGAGCCCTGGCGCACCTTTGGCATAGCCCCTGGGTGTCCCAAGAATGCCTTTCGTTTCCCAGCAGCTCTCTACCCACACGACATGAATTTAGAGCTGGAGACTTCGTTTCTGACTCTGACGAGCTAGTGGGGAAATGTGACCACAGGAGTAATAAACAGGGAGAAACAGGGAGTACTGGCAGCACAAGGCCGGGGAGGGCGCTTGTTTGTCCTGTACTTTGTACAAATTAGCCTGATTGTGCCATTAGCCTGGAGTTATGGGGCCTCTGATCTAAATTGCCCAAGGCTGAAGACTCTTCTCCAAGATCCCAAATACTTTCCAAAGGGATTACAGGAAGCTCGGAAATTTGGGCCTTGTGTCTCAGAGAGAGAGAGCAGATAAACAAGTGCTTAGCCCTACTCTTGTATGTGAAGTTATGGAACTGCCTTGCTTTTTGTCCAAGAGGGTGGGCAGTGCTTTTTAGTAAAAGATGAAGGATGTATGCGATCTGAAGAGAAACCAGAGTATGGCAATGCTTTTTAGAGCCAAAGGGTAAGGTGGTGGAGAAAGATGGCCTTCTGTTATGTCAGACACTTTGTTGATATGATTCAGAGTTCTGGTGAATTTTCTGGAAGTATTCTTTTTTTTGGGGGGGTATCTAGAAAACTAGTTTAAAATACCCATAGAAAGGCAGAGGGATGAGAGGAAAAGCCATTTTGAGTATCAGAATATAATTTATTTATTTAAAAAATTAAAAAAAAATTTTGGCTGCGCCTCGCGGCATGCGGGATCTTAGTTCTCTGACCAGGGATCGAACCCATGCCCACTGCAGTGGAAGTGCAGAGCCCTAACCACTGGACCACCAGGGAATTCCCCAGGATATTATTTAGATTAGCAACAAACAAGGGCCAATAAAAAAGTACTCCTATGAATATGACGGGGAGAAGATAGAGGAGTTTATTTTGATGGCAAAATAAAATGTCTGAGAAGTGGGCACATACACAAAAATGCCATGAAAAAGGAAGTTAACAAAGATCTTCCATAAAAAAATAAAGATGGGTTGTTAGGAAAAGGCTAGAAAAGTTAATTGAATAACATGAGGTGTGACCTCATAGAAGGGAAATATAAGTAGAACCATTCTTTAAATGTACTAGGAGTAAGGTCAAGGTATATTTTTTAAGGATCCCTTTTTAGAAAAATAAAACAAACTAGTAACAAAGTATCTAAAAGGTAGAGAGGTATTTACTTAAGAGTCCTCTGAATTTTCTAAAATCAAAGACCTAATGATAGGTCAAGGGAGAATCAACCAATTGGGATGATGAAAAAACAGAAAAGAGAAGGGGTAAAGTGTTTTGGGTGCTGGGAGAGATATTAAAGTATTACTCAGGTGCCAGCATGGGAAATAGCAGTGAGCAGGTCCTGGAGCATGGGACAGCAGCCATATTTTTTGTTGTACCACTTTTTCAAAGTGTAGCCATATTTTTAGATTTTCAAGAAAGTACTTAAATATTGAAGAGAAGAAAGGGAAAACTTAGAGATTACAGAATTGTATGCTTAATCTACAGAAAAATATAGGGGCAAAGTATCATAGTTGAATATATTCGCAGAAAGTGCGTTATAGGACTGTAAATAGCATGTCATGACTAAGACTCAATTTTTGTCAAACTTTACGTTTATGCAAATGTGATGAAATTGATACCTATTAGGAATGTGAAAGGTCTAACCTAACAACCAGATAGACTTTAGTTATTTTTTTTTCTTATGCATTAAGACTGAGAAATATTCTCTTGACTGCAAAACTTGTAGATGGACTTGTGATTATTGGAGGCTCAGATCCAAGAGAGTTACTATCATTGGATCAACAATAGTCCAGGGAAACCTAACAGGTGGGGCTCTGTAGGGCTGACTTTAACCCTTTGTTGTTAAAGATTGTCATCAATTATTTGTTTCATGAAAAAAAGAACATCTTCATTATTTTACAGAAGATACTAAATTGAGTGAGAGCCCAGTAAGTAATTTTGGGGCAAGATGAGAATTAAAAGTAAATATTGGTACACTGGAGTAAATAGTTGGAAACCAGCAGAAAGCTGCTCTCAAAGGCCAGGTTTAGGCTACTACACAAACAAGAGAAACTGAAAAATACAACACTGGAGGACGATTGACTGAGGGCATGTGTTGCAGACTGCAGTCTGGAGGTTGGTGTAGTTAATAAATTGCTAAAGAGTCAGGAAGAAAGGGCAAGATTAAAAAAATTTGGAGTGAATAAATAGGAAAGGATTGGATTTGAGAGGCAACTTTTCTTTAGATTCTATTCAATACTTCTCAGGTCTCATTTAGGGATACAACACAGTCACTGGCTTGTAAAATATTTAAGGAGCTGAAAAATTAAGTTTATGGTAAATAATGAAGGAAATAAGGACTTTTCAGTCTGGAGACTATCAGGTGAATAGGTAATTTAATAAAGCCTTAATGTTTAAGAAGGATGCATTGGAGGAGGCAGCCAGAAATTTCCATCTCCTCTGACCACATAACAGGAGCAGGCAGGTTTAGATCACAAAAAATAGGCTTCAGTTAGATATGAAATAGATTTTTACATTGATGTCAGTGAATAAACCAAGATTTTTACATTGATGTCAGTGAATAAACCAAAACGAAATAATAAAATCTGGTTTCCCAGAAGGTATAAAGAAAAATGACCTTCCTTTGCCTAGGATTGTGTTGACTGACTTTTTTTTTTTTTTGCGGTACGCGGGCCTCTCACTGCTGTGGCCTCTCCCGTTGTGGAGCACAGGCCCCGGACGCGCAGGCTCAGCGGCCATGGCTCACGGGCCCAGTTGCTCCATGGCATGTGGGATCTTCCCGGACCGTGGCACGAACCTGTGTCCCCTGCATCGGCAGGTGGACTCTCAACCACTGCGCCACCAGGGAAGCCCAACTGATCTTTTTTGAAATGAGGGCTCTAAACCATGTCAGGGGTTGACAAAATTTTTCCGTAAAAGACCAAACAGTGAATAATTTAGACTTTGAGGGCCACACGGTTTCTGTAACAACTAATCAGCTCTGCGGGATGAAGTGTGAAAGCTGCCATAGATAATATGTAACCAATGAGCATGGCTGTGTTCCAATAACACTTCATTTACAAAAAGATGCTCTGGGTCGAATTTGACCGATGAGCCATGGGGCAGTTTACTGACTCCTGGATGAAATGAATCGCGCAAGCATTTTGAGTCTGTGAAATCTTGCACGTGGAAAAGGTAGTGTTGGAGGCAATAACATGTAGCCCTGTAGGGAGTACTCTCATAAGCTGTGTGCCCCCAACAGCAGACTTTCTTTTTCATTTTTTTGAATTTTTGAACTTTATTAATTTTTTATACAGCAGCTTATTAGTTCTCTATTTTATACATATTAGTGTATATATGTCCATCCCAATCTCCCAGTTCATCCCCCCCCCACCCCCTGTTTCCCCCCTTGGTGTCCATCATTTGTTCTCTACATCTGTGTCTCTATTTTTACCCTGCAAACCGGTTCATCCCAACAGCAGACTTTGAGATGGGGATTTAGGTGTAAGTCACTTATCTGGGAGGTGGGCCCAGGAAGCATGATAGGAAAGAGAGGAAAGTTACGAAAGGGAACATTAGTGAGTGTGGTACCCTTATGGGCAAGTGGAGCACCGTCCTTCTGAGGGGTGAGGAAGCCAGGGAGTTTATCTACAAACTCTCTTTTCTTGTTGTTTGAGGGTCCTTTCCCAACACATCCGGCCCACCTTGCTCAAACCGGTCATGATTCATGGGCCAGAGAATACCCTCAGGCAGACACACAGGAAGCCAACAGGCTGCACAGGAATTGAACAGGTGACTTCTGGGGCAGGTGATCTCCAGGGCAGGTGATCTCTAGGGCAGGTGACCTCTGGGGCAGGTGATCTCTGGGATAGGTGACCTCTGGGCAGGTGATCTCTAGGGCAGGCCAAGGCATGCAAATGAACACCAAACTGGTCTGCCACAAGCACTACCTGAACCTCTTTCTGCTACAAGCACTACCTGAACTCACTTCTGGGGAGGGAAGATTCCTAAACAGGCTCAATTACGTCTTCAAAGAAGGTTCTTGTTTGCAGCACTATTTCTTTGAAGTAGAAGCTTACATCTCGGTCTGTGAGCAGCTCCAGGATCTTTTTTAGAGCCTTCAAGCTTTCACAGACCACCTCGGTGCGGGCTAGGTGATAGAGGCCTCTGATGATAGATTCTAACATTATCTGCTTGTGCTTCTTTACCTATTTTGAAATAAGGTCTCTTAATCTTGAAAATTGTTCTATGTGTATCTGGAATAGGGTAGGAGACCCCAGACAAGGGGATTGACATTCTCTTAGGGTCACGTGTCCTTCAACCCAAGAGCCAGCACTTCAGCAACTTATTTGGATTTTCACTTAATTTCTGTGCAACCACAGGGTGTGGGTTAGTAAATAATTATTTTAAAACTCTACTTAGATGAACTATTTTGTGTCCCCCCCCAAACTCCTTTTACCTTGTGAGGGGCTCCAGAAGCGGTATTACCGAGCCCTCGGATGGCCATTTGCTTCAGAATGGTGTTGGAGTCCCAGGCACTCTGCTCCATCAAGATCAGCACATCCCGTAGATTCCCATGCTTCCAAAGGATTGGCTCCTTCATGAGCTGAAAGTGACACACTCCTCCCCTTTAGTTCAGGGAAGGGCCTCCCTTCAGGAGAGTTCCAAAGGCATTATAGCTATGATTAAAGAGTAGGGCCCCAGCTGCTTGTGGGGCAGAGGAGGGAGCCCTCGGGTGAATTCAAATGTCCGGCGGGGGGCTTCTCTGGTGGCGCAGTGGTTAAGAGTCCGCCTGCCAATGCAGGGGACACGGGTTCGTGCCCCGGTCCGCGAAGATCCCACATGCCGTGGAGCGGCTGGGCCCGTGAGCCATGGCCGTTGAGCCTGCACGTCCAGAGCCTGTGCTCCACAACAGGAGAGGCCACAACAGTGAGAGGCCTGCGCACCGCAAAAAAAAAAAAAAAAATGTCTGGCAGGAACTAGGCTCTAGAAGTGAGCACCCCACAGGTCAAGGTTATGTGGTGATGAAAAGCAAAATACCTAGTTAAGAAGGTATTTCTAATCTAAATGGAAACATGGAGCAGGGAAAACAGGAGTTACTGACAATTTCCTTCTTTGCGTTGGCTGGGTCAGCCTTTATCCCAGAGTTTGAAAGGACCATAATGTATTTGTTGGTTGCATTTTGTTTTGTCCCTTCCAGGTTGATTCTCTACCCTTCTCTGTCTTGGGAGTTAATGTCTGCAGACCAGAGGTCAGGGAAAGGATGAGGCTGCGTTCTTTTTCCTCTCTCTTTCTCCCTCTCTCTGCTCAGGTACTGTGTCTCTGGCAATAGCTGGCTCTCTCCATTGCCAAAGATCCCAGAGAGGGTCCCTCTTCCGTGGCTCAAATTCCCACTGAACTCCTGAGAGAAATACCCAACTGGGACCCAACAAGCCTACTGGGATGGCTGTGCTCCCTTGCCTCAGAGAAGAAAGCTGTGCCCGTTATCCGGTAGTTCCCGAGGAGGAGGTCAGGGATGGGAAGAGTTGTTCCGTGATGTCCGTAATGACTCTGTGCTGCCACGCTGCCACGCTCCTAGAAAACCAAGGCTCCCATTGCAGCAGAGACTTTTTTCTTTCTAAACAGTGGAAGACACTTTAGTCTATTTCTCTATCAGGAAATTAAATTATCCAAAAAGGAATGTTAAAAAGGAAAGAGCACCAAGGCTTAACTTTATAATAGCCTATCCAAGTGCCCGACTGAAGTGTAGTTTGCCTAAAAGTGTTCATTGTATCACTATTTTCTGCGGGGTTGGTGAGTTTGGGGCTGATCCTACTGTCTCTTCCCAACCCCTTTGCTCTTTCTTCCCTGTTTTTTTCTCCTGGACTCTAAGTCCTTACTGAATCAGTTGCTGTCAGTGAAGTTGCCTGCATTGCATTTTTACTTTGTCTTCAGTTTTTTCCTTCATATCCAGTTCTGGAATATCTGCACATTACCTGGCCAGTGCACAGACTCCTATGTGGTGCATACTGGGACTGCTGAGGAGGGTCCACATGTTGTCCCCCTCGTCAGATTCTTTGGCCAGCCCTTCTTTCCTGGCCTGGGCCTGTACACACTTCAGAGTTGTAGTCGAGAGCCTGAAGGAGACAATTGGCATCACAAAAGTAAGTCAGTACCATGCAAGGAACTGTGAATCCCCAAGTCCTTAATAAATATCATCAAGCTGTCTGTATTCTGTATTTTCACTTATTATATCTTGGGGCTCTATATCGATATGTGTGGATCTGGTTACTTGTAAACACTGTATTCTACAGAATAAATATAGCACATTATGTTTCTTTTTTAAAAAACTGTTCCCTACAGTGCTCCCTCACTCCTGGATGAATGGAGGTTGTTTCACTTGTTCTAAAACAAAACAGCACCTTGGAAATCAGGATGCATCTCGCAATGGATAGTGCGTTGCAATTGTTGGCCAGACAGTAGTTGTGATGCAGTTGCTATTGCCTGTGTATACAATGCGTGTACATGCATGGATTTAGGTATGGCTCTTTGAGCTGTGGGCATTTTAGTAAAGTTACATGTACTATTGGAACTACATGTGGTGAGCCTAACTGCTATTTAAAATGTCTTTAAAAAGGTTGATTTGACATCGGAACAAAAAGTTAATGCAAAAGAACAGGAAAGCAGAGCAGTGTGATAAAGGATAAAAATCTATACCTGATAATCCTCAAAGAGCTTTTTGGATTGATATAAAATGCAAATTTAACAGTATAAGAAAGCACTGGGGCTTCCCTGGTGGCGCAGTGGTTGAGAATCCGCCTGCCGATGCAGGGGAACGGGTTTGTGCCCCGGTCCACGAAGATCCCACATGCCACGGAGCAGCTGGGCCCATGAGCCATGGCCGCTGAGCCTGCGCGTCCGGAGCCTGTGCTCCGCAACGGGAGAGGCCACAACAGTGAGAGGCCCGCGTACCGCAAGAAAAAAACAAAACAAAACAAAACAAAACACTGATTCCTGACTTAATTGGGACTCTTTTTTTTTTTTTTTTCTTAATGTTACAGGAAATAATGCTGTTTCCTTCAACTGGAGAAGTCTTAGATTTGAGGAAATGTGGTATTTATTTTTATTTTATATTCTTTCCTTGGTGTCCTTGAAAATCACAGAATTCCAACTTTCCTTGAAAGGTCTCAATGAAAGCAAACAAAGGAAGTGGATTGGGCCCTCTAGGGAAGAGGACATAACTGCTTATTCGTTATATGACCGTTCTGGGCAACTATGCCGGGTACCCAGGGAAGAAGAGCTATGAGGCTCAAGGATGGAGGGGCCTCGTTTCTTCACGGGTAGTTGAGGCCATGCCAGCCCCGTCTGGAGTCTGGGGTCAGGACTGCTCTGGAAGTCCCTCTCCGCCTGGCTGTTTACCTGCAGGGGTCTGCGATCTGCTGCCACTCCCCATGCTGCATCACCCGCCGGCGGCGGTTTAGGGTCAACGTGGGCATCTTCTGGTCCAGTGTGCAGCTGACCAGCTTCAGGAAAAGGGTGAACATCATTGGGTACAGACCTGCGACAGGGGTGCCTGTCGACACCACTTCATAACTTGCACAGGCCACCTGAGGGGAGAAAGGACCCTGTGATCAGGCAGGGCTGATCTTCCAGTTTGTTTTCTCTACAAAGGATTGCTTTCCAGGTTGACCACACTTGTGGTAAAAGCACATAGAAAAGGGTGGGTTTATTTGTCCGGAAACTTCTTAACTCCTGCTGTGTTTCTCAGGGCTGCCATGTGGGGCGAATCCAAACTCCAGGGGGCACCGGTATTGGGGTCTTTCAATAACAAGTGGATATCTTGAAGACTAATTTGGAAATACAGAGACACATTTTCTTTGGGCTGATGAGAAATTTCCTTCTAAACATGATCAACTGCAGACAAAATCACTGCCATATTTGTCCAGCATAAACTGGAATTGATTTAAAACCGGGATATGAGAGGGGAAGAAGTGCGATTAATGCTACGTCACCCAGTGCCAGGTGGGATGGAGTGGGACAGCGTCCCGGGCGGGTGGGAGGTTGTCCAACTCACGGAGATCGCCTCTGTCCCCGCGAGGTCATCTTCTAACTCATTCTCCAATTTGTCTATTAAGGCTCGCAAGAGTTTGCCACTGGAGGCTGGGTTCTCAGCCAGAGCCTTCCACAGTGTCTTTGTGTCCCTAGGGAAGCACGGCAGGAAGCCGATAAGGCTCTGCTCCTTGGGATGTGAGCTTTTTCATCTGATCCACTCTAAAACCACATTATGACTAATCACAGTTGCAAGGATGGATGGACATGCCAACATGCCTGGGGATAATAAGAATGTTTTATTTAACAATCTAGCATTCTGGCCTTGGGTTGCTGAGGTTTGTTAATGTCCATCAAGACAGAAGCCTCTCATATAAATTCATTTTAGGCAACCAAAAAGGGGAGAAATATTCACTTTTTACTACTCATTCCTATTAAACACACACACACACACACACACACACACACACACACACACACACACACCTAAAACTCTCATCATCCAATGAGGACATATATTTGAAAAATACTTGGAAAACCATTACCTGTGATTCAAACACCATTTTTGTTTTGTTTTGTTTTTTTGCGGTACGCGGGCCTCTCACTGTTGTGGCCTCTCCCGTTGTGGAGCACAGGCTCCGGACGCGCAGGCTCAGCGGCCATGGCTCACGGGCCCAACTGCTCTGCGGCGTGTGGGATCCTCCCAGACTGGGGCACGAACCCGCGTCCCTTGCATCGGCACATGGACTCTCAACCACTGCGCCACCAGGGAAGCCCCAAACACCATTTTTGAAATTATTCAGGTGAGGTGTTTTCAACTTTTGTTTGCTATCTTTCTCTCAAACCACAGATTCTTCCCCAGTACCTTACAGAATGGCCTTCCCTAGGAAAAGGGACCAACTCAGTTAGAATCTACCTGTCAAAGGGCAGAGGTTTCTGTAAAAGGTTGGCAACAACTGCATCCATGTGAAAGCTGGCTATTTGGGAGATGGCTTCCAGCATAAACTGAAAACTTTCCCCCTTTTGTCTGAGGACCGGCATGTGATGGTAAATTATGCCCAAGATCTCCAACAGCTAAAAAGAAAAAGCCAAATCAAACACTGAGTTGCCATTTTTCCTCTACACGGATGGCTTAGGTCACGTACGGTCAGCATATTGTAGGTGGTGGTTGATGAATTAGAAATAATGTTAAAAAAGCAATTGATTCTACACAGGGCCTATCTCTTGCTCAGGATGATTATTGATAAATTGGGCATTTATTCTTAAATCAATTTAGCAAACATTTAGCGAAAGGCTGCATTAGGCCAGGTGCTGTGTTGGGCACTGTGGGGCATTTACCAGGGATGAATAAGATGCAGCCCTTTCTCAAAAGGAATGGGTGGTCTCATAAAGGACATCAGCCATATACCCAAGGGCTGTGCACAAGGCTCTGTATGGCAAATGGTGTACAAGAGGTACAGGACTGATAGGGGAATCCAGAAGTAACTGAGGTCACTGTGGAGGGACATCTGGTCTGGGTCTCAAAGGATTAGCAATTCCAAAAGGCAAGGTGGAGATGATGGCGAAGGTCATCCTCATCAGAAGGAAGAGCACAGGTAAAGGTGTAAAATCAGACACCATGAGAATAGAGCACAGAGGGTTTAGAGAGCAGTGAAACTCATCTGTATGATACTCCAGTGGTGAACACGTGTCATTATACATTTGTCAACACCAAGAGTAAACCCTAACGTAAACTAAGGCTTTTGGGTGATTCTATGATGTGTCAATGTGCATTCATCGATTGTAGCACATGTACCACTATGATGTGGGATGTGGGTAGTGTGGAGACAGGAGGTATACGGGAACTCTGTGCCTTCAGCTCCATTTTGCTACGAACATAATGGCTGTAAAACCATAAAATCTATGTAGAAAAATGGCATGAGAGCATGGTAGAGGCAAATGTGGAAAAGGCTTATGGAATAGGAGAATGGTCCAGTTTGGAGCAAAGAAAGAACGAAGGTGATAAAAGGAAGATAACTTGATAGGAAAGATGAAGCCAGATGCTAAAGGGCATTGAGGGCCACCTTTCTGAGTTTGGGTGTTAATCTGTGTGCAGGAGGGAATATTACACATCTGGCTTTTGACATGGATAAGGGCATGTCTCCATGCTAAAGAACCTTTGCTTCTAGTGGAAATTTTCCCCGCTTACTTTGGATAGACACTTTTAGGTAAATATAATATTTTCTCAGAATTATAATTCCTTAATCATAAATATCCTGCAAACATGAATACCACACAGTCCCATTTCAACGATTCTTGGAGAGGATTTAGGTCCCTATTGTAAGCCTTTACTTAGTGTGTGAACAACTTCCCCTTTTATGCTAAACACACAAATACATGGACATTCCAAATTTATTAACCTTTGATTCTCTCATGACTGGCCCAGGGCCTGCCACATAGTATGTACTCAATGAATGATTTTGAAAAAAGCTGATTGGACAGTAATTAGCACAGAGGTCATTTCTAAAAGTCATGCTTTGGAAAAATTTTAAATTTAGGGTGGTTGATTCTGGGCTATGGGGACCATAACTTCCTCCTCCTGTTCCCCTTGGAAAGCCTTTATTGAGTTAAAGATTCTTTTCCTCCTCAATCTCTGAATTGCTGGTGTTCTGTTTCTGACTTTAAGAGAGAGAATAGAGTATCTCCATTTGGAGCTCTTAACCAGGCTTCCTGAATCTAAATCCTGTTCTCTCTGCTTAACTTTCCAGTTGGGAGGAGGGACTGAGACTTTTCTTTCAGTCAATTCCCCAATGACAGCCTTCTTTACCAGAAAATACCTAAGGGGTGTTCAAGAGCAGCTCGCAGAGTGGCAGTGGGATTAGAAAATTCTCTTGGCCCTCAGTGGCCATCTTAAAGGCATTCGTTCACAAGGTCACGCTCATCCTTGCAGACCTCACAACCCAGTTTTCCATGATCCACATGCTTCTGACTAGAGAGTGGCAGTCTGTAAAGTTCTTATCATCACAGACTAGAGAAGCAATTGAGTCAGGCTAGTCAGGCACTCAGCATGAGCCTGGCTGTTCACACGCAACTTGGGTCTCTGTTGAGGCCTCCTGAGGCTGTGCGCACTCCCGCCTGTGGCCCATCAGAGGACCAGCTGAGAAGTGGCGACCTACTTCTGGTATTGGCATTTCAGAAGTGTTAGAATTCTGCTCAGTTGTCAGTTGACTCTTGGTTCACCTGATCTTCTAAAGCAGCTCCCTGCTCTTTCAGTGCAGCGACCATCCAGATGCCACATGCCTTTGTACACGTGGGGTTGAGGCTCTCCAGACCATCCAGCGTTTCCCTCAGGAACATGAGCATTTCTTTACTTGGGATGAGTCTACTGACGATCTGAGAATGAACCAGAAAGACTCATGTCATCAGCCACCTCACTGCATATCTGGACACCTATGCTTGGTTTTAGGATATTAGAAACCACTGGGCTTTCCACAAAGTTAGCATGTGACTGGGGCCATAGAAACCGGAGAGAATACTAAAATAGGACATAGACATGACCTTTCAACTTTAAGTAAACTTTTCTTGAAGTTGTCTCTTGATCATCTCATTATTTATTAAATTTCAGGCCTACCAAGGCAATTTCCTCTCCAAATCTGAAGTTACATCATACCCCATAAAGGAAAAATAATGCATAATGTTTATATGCCATTTTATATGTTGTAAAGTACTTTCGCATACATTTCATGTATCATAGAAATAAGGCTTGTGTCTGCCAAAGAATAGCTAGGCTTGAAAATTCAGGAAATCTATCACCGTGTACTAAGTGCTGTGCTAAATACCCAGTGCCTCACAGTATCCATACAGAGGGTGAATTATTATTATTATTTTAACATCTTTATTGGAGTATAATTGCTTTACAATGCTTTGTTTCTGCTGTATAACAAAGTGAATCAGCTATACATACATATATCCCCATGTCTCCTCCCTCTCGTGTCTTCCTCCCACCCTCCCTATCCCACCCCTCTAGGTGGTCACAAGGTACCAAGCTGATCTCCCTGTGCTATGTGGCTGCTTCCCACTAGCTATCTGTTTTACATTTGGTAGTGCATATATGTCCATGCCACTCTCTTACTTCATCCCAGCTTACCCTTACCCCTCCCTGTGTCCTCAAGTCCATTCTCTACGTCTGTGTCTTTATTCCTGTCCTGCTCCTAGGTTCTTCAGAACCATTTTTTTTTTTAGATTCCATATATATGTGTTAGCATATGGTATTTGTTTTTCTCTTTCTGACTTACTTCACACAGAGGGTGAATTATTATGAACACTGTCTTTTGCTTTTGCATGTTTCAAGATCAAGAGTAGTCAATGAAAAGTGAAGAAAATAAAAACTTTGCAATTTTGGTCTCTAAACAAGAACTATACACAATGCTTGGTTGTATATGTCTCTCCGTGTGTATGAATGAAAAGGCAGGCAGGGGAGGTGAAAAGTTAGAAGTTTGAATAAAGTCCAGGAGCATTATCTGGGGCTTTAGCCAAGCAAGATGGTCATGATTATGAGTTTGTGGGTATGAAAACATTCCTATTCACAACCGACTTCCTCCAGTATTAAATGGCCCGATGATGTTTGGTAGAACGATCTTTGAGAGGAAATGAGTTCTTTTCACGAGTAGTTGCATATCCCAGCCGGTTTCTGAGTTACCATGGCTCCAAGATCAAGGCCTAGACTCGTGCCTCTGTTCTGTATAACACGAAATGCCTGCCTGGGTCCAAGCTCAACAGTTATTTTATTTTATTATTATTATTTTTTCATATTGGGATGGATATTGGTTTAGGAAGAAAGGAAGAAAGGGAATTCATGTTTTCGAGCACCTCTCATGCATCAGACACTTTCTTAGGCATCTGACATGTTCCCTCCCTGTCCCCCATGGGCTTGTCTCCTATGTCCTCATCACCTTCTCATCCCCGCTGCTGCCTCCTTAGTCCAGGCCACCTAATCTCATACGTAGATTCTTACAGTTTCCTTCAAACTAACCTCACTAGTTTCACTCTTGCCGGCCTATAGTCTAGTCTCAACATGGCAGCCCGATGACCCTTCAGATAATATAAGTCCAATCACGTTCCTCCTCTCAGAACCACCACTAGCCCATAAGGAGCTTTTGCAAATTAGGAAAAGTGCCCTGTTCTCAAGAGAGCTCTCTGTTACTGTCACAGTGACTGAGTTTGTTGGACCCTTTACTGCCCTCTGTAGATAACTGCCATAATACACACATAAACCTATAATGTCCACGTTAGGAATGATGCTGCCTTACACAAGGGTGCCCTTGTACATTTCACAATTGCCACAGTGTACCTAGTGGTCTTGACTCTTCTCTTCAAAACCCTCTGCTGGCTTTTGATTCCACTTGGAATAAAAGCCAAGATCCTTAACGAGTCCTGGAAGGCACTTCAATCAGCTCTGGGCTGTCTCTTGGATCTCATGACCCACTTCTTTCTCCACCTCAGGGCCTTTGCACATGCTGTTTCCACTCTGCCTAGAATGTTCTTTTCTAGATGTCTTCATGGTTCTCCCTTTCAGCGAGGTCTTCCTAGGGAATCACCCCTCCCGTACTCTTTATTCCCTTCCTTGATTTTATTTTTCTCAATTGTCACTACCTGACATCATATTTATCTGGCTGCTCCATCTACTAGGATGCGAGCTCAATGAGGGCAGGCGTTTCTATCCTTAGAGCCTAGAAAAAAGTGTGGAATGTGGTAGGTGCACAGCGCATATTAGGCGAATGAATAAATGAATGACTTGATTGACCAGTCCTCACAACAGCTCTGAGACGGAGGTTATGCATTTTTTTTTTTTAAGATGAGGAGACTGATCACCCAGTGCACACACTTCAAGCAGTGCACACAGAGTGCGTCTGACCGACCCCAAAGTCCTATTCCTTCCATTTCACCCCCCTGCCTCCCTCACCCTGGAGAGGGCCACTTGGTTCCCCAGGTTTCCCAGAGTATGAAATGGTCAGTAGCAGGTGTTGCCTGTGCACATGGACCCAGAGTTAATAAATGAGTGGACAAAGGTCTTTCATTCAGCTAGAATGGCTAGGCTGTTGCCCTCCTGGGTGGCGGGGTGTACACAGCTGACTCATTTGGAAATCAACCCGGAATCATTCTTACATCCCTTGGCCAGTCCTCCATATCTATTACCTTTGCTATTTTGGAGGAAATCTTGATTTGGACCTGCACATCATCACATTGCAGCCCTTCCTGCAAGTCCTGTAATCTTTCCACTTCCAGGCGAATGCCTACAATCAACAAAGGGTGACATAAGAGTTCAAAGAGCTGATAGGGGTTGAAGAAGCTGTCTGTATTTTGATGTGACACTAATTCAGCTGCTGGATGCCTTTAACAAACCCACTAAAGCCTGCCGGATTAGATGGTGGGCATAAGATCAAACACTGATTGAGTAGTTTCTGCATGCCAGCAGCATGCTGAATACTCTGCACGTAATGATCTCATTGCTCCTGAAAATGATGTGAGGTTATTTGCAGTTGAGAAAGCTGAGGCAGAGAGGTGTAAAGCCATTTGGCCGGATCACGCAGTTAGTAAAGATAGGAGAGCTGGAACCTGAACCCTGGTCTGACACCAATGCCCAGGCTCTTACTCCTCTGCTATACTGCTGTCTCTGTTGGAGCTCCATTCTGCACTGAGCCACTTTGGAGGAAATGGTAAGGAAACCATTGTAAGAGGAACATCAGCAACTGTGTAAGTGACTGTTGATATCAGTTTGTAAATGCAGACCTAAACGGTAATAATATTCTGTTTGTTGTTTGAATGGAGTATAGTAATTGGGGAAACTCACACCTGAACCACTCTGGAAGGCAGCCTAGCCAATGGGCAGACGACCTGGGCTCAAAGTCCAGCTCCACTGCTTTCAATTGTCCAAGCAACTGGTAAATTTCTTAACCTCAGATCCCTCATCTGCTTTAACAACTGACTGAACAACACCCATGAGTATTAAATGGGTATTTAATTTACTATCACACTAGTTACTTGTATCTAGTAAAAAAAATAATCATCGTTTTTCTCTCTACCATATTTATTTGGTCAACCAAGAAAAAGAGTTAATGTGAATAATAAAGTATGGGATTTCTTGTTAACAAAGAATATTTAAGGACCTGAACTTTGTATGTTTCAGGAAAATAAAGGACACTGAAGGGAGAATAGGTAGAACAATAATAGAATTCTAATTCCTTTCTTCCTATGAGGTCCCTCTCTGGCACACTTCTTCTCTTATTAAAATGGTCCTTTAGGGCTTCCCTGGTGGCGCAGTGGTTGAGAGTCTGCCTGCCAATGCAGGGGACACGGGTTCGTGCCCCGTTCCGAGCGGCTGGCCACTGAGCCTGAGCATCCGGAGCCTGTGCTCCGCAGCGGGAGAGGCCACAACAGTGAGAGGCCCGCGTACCGCAAAAAAAAAAAAAAAAAAAAAAAAAAAAGGTCCTTTAGTTCTCACTTCCTTAATTCATTTTTCCCCCCTGGCTTTGGTAAAAGCATATACCCTTCATGAATTATCTTCCCATATCCCAAGGGACTGTCCCTTGACTGTCCCATATCCCAAGAGACCTATTCGGGCTCTGTTGAATAGTTTGTCCTTTTTGACTGACTCTACCCTCTGCCCCCAACCAAATCCCACCTTTTGGCTCAAAAGTTTTTGCACAAAATATCTAACATACTTTTCTTATGCGAATCTTAGAATTTTAACATCTCTGTGCTTCCAGCATCAGAACAGTGCCTGACACATGAAAAGTCACTCAAGAAATGTTTACTGAGTACCTAAGAGTATGAAGAGCCGAGGGTGGGCATGAGCTGCAGTCAACCTGGCTGAGTGTTCCTGGCTGCACCTGGTCTGCAGAGAACTGTGCATACGATGCAGGGACCACCTCGGTGAAACACCTGCTTATTTAACCTGGATTTAATCAGGAAGCCCTGAGTGTTGGTTTCAGCCTGAGACTGATGTTTTAAAATTCCTTGTATTTCCTGACATTGACAGTTATTCACGTGTCCTGGCAGAGAGGTCCTGCTATGCAAGCTGGAAAAACCTCCAGAAAGTTATCTCTCTTAGGAAACTCTGAAAGGCACTTTAGCACCATAATAATAGTGCAATTTCCTCTGGAAGAAAGCCATGTGATAGAGAAAGCTTTGCTAATATGCCCAATTGCTGTGTGATTTAAATCGGACTCTCTCGAAACATTTTACCTGCTTTAATGACTCCTTATCATGCTCTGGTGTTATTAGCTTTATTTTTAAAAAGCAGAAAGCAGAGCCACTGAGGAAAAAGGATCTAAAAGAGAGACAAATTGTGTGACATAATTAAGGTATCAGAGCTCAGAAATGGCTGAACTGGGGGAGGAGAAAGAGAAAGAGAGAAAGAGAGAGAGGAGGAAGGAGAGAGATACAGATGGACGAGGAGAAAAGCTGAGAACAAAAGAAAACAGGTATCTTCTCTGCATCTGTGGGTTTCACATCCTTCCCTCACCTTTTATGCAGAACAGACCAATAGCCGAGCTAGCAGCCGCCTGGCGGATGGAGGGCAGTGTGTCACAGGAGTCAGGAACAAGGAGGCCAAGGAGTGAGCCGATTTTAAAGTTCTCCGGTGCCTGCAGGACAAAGGGGGACCCCAAGGTGATGGGGTGGCTTGACGATGTCTCAGGCTAGTCCCAACACTGGATATTAAGTCCCTTGTTCCTTCCGTGCAGGCCCTTAGAATAAAATGGAATCTCGGGCTTTAAGGGCGGTGGTCAAGTAAGCGAGCAAGCGAGCAAAGATGCTCTGGGTTAGGACAGACGTCGCTGGTGGTTCTCCGGAAAGACTCCACCTGGGACTGGAGATCCGTCACGCACGAGTTTTTGGATTCCAGCGCCTCAGAGGTTGCTGCTGTTAGCAAGCAATGCCATCCATCCATTTTAGGGGCTTCCTTACCTCAATATCATTTGTCAACACTTTCGCGGTGATCTGGAAGGCTCTTTCCCTTTCCCACTCTTTTTGTGAAACAAGCCACATTCGGAGAAGCTGTTGGTCAAAAAGTAGAAGTCTTTCCTTAGTATCCTCGTATTCATTCGCTCTCGTTCTCTCGCTCTCACTCTGCCTCCTCTGGAACAGGGTGCTGACCTCCCCACAAACCCTTTTTAAGTGAGCTGGCCCTCGTGGTGGGCCATGTGGGTCGAGCTGGACAAGTCCCTGTGACGAGGATGAGGCAGAGTTTGGAGGGTGCCTTGGAGCACCGATTAGGGACTATGGGAGTCCGTTTGAGCAGCGGCCCTACTCACATTGAACATTTCTTGACAGTCCTCTGCTTTCACGTTATCCCACATCATGGTCCTCAGCAGCTTCCCCAGAGCATCCATGGATCGTTCGTAGAGAAACTGAAATCAAAGTGAGTGCGAGGGTCAGGCCGAGGGGAGCAAGTTCATTCATTCTACTCCACTCTGCGCTCCCCTCGGGCCTCGCCCCCTCATACATGAATGTGCTCCTTGTCCTTGTCTGTCTTGCCCTCATTTTTGAGTTTTTCCAGCGGTGGAAGGGGCAGCAGCTTCCGAATGTTCTCCTCAAGAATATGAAGATGGTCATTCAGTGAGAGCTGAGGTGTCAGTTGACTGAAACGAGAACCACGTTGAGGAGTGGATAGTATGTTGACAAACAAAACATAACCCAGTAGAATTCCCAAACTGCCAGTCTGAAGGGGCTGAAGGGGTCAGGTACGTTTCTGATGGGTTGGGATGTTGAAGGAGGTGGTGATGGAAGCAGAGAGAGATTGGGGACATAGAACCAGACGGTAGCGGTGGGCGTAGTCCACACGCTTCGGGTCTAATTTATTAAAGTGATAAACCATCACTTGGCTTTGCATTACTTTACCCTTTATTATTATATGATCTAACATTCATCTACTTGTTTTCTTCAGCACTTGATTGTGTGTGCGTGGGTGTGTGTCTGTGATAGAGAGAGAGATTCTAAGTTTGGAGCAGTGAGTTTTATAAATTCTATATGTCCTCTCATGTTATATGGAATGTCACACATACTGTAGGTTCTTATAAATGCACAAGTGAATAGATGATAATGGAATCTTCCTTCTTTTGTTCCTTTCTTTCCTTCCCCTCTCTCTTTCTTTCTTTCTGACATATACTATAAACATTACGAGGATATAAACAAACCTGGACATAACTTGGAAAAATGTAAATGTTCAATAAACATGAAAAACTCCATTTGTTATTAAATAAGTGTAAATTAAGACAATACAATACCACTTGTCAGCAACCAAATTAACAAAGAAGTTAAAAAAGATGACACTGTCAGAGAAAGGTGAAATTGGTCTCTCACTGGAGAGTACAAGTCAGTAACAGCTGGGACAGTGCTATTGAAAGTGTTAAATGTGTTGATAGATGCTGAACAATCTTCTCATCCTTACTGTCTGGCTGGCTGTTTAAAAAACTCAACTTATTGAGCTATAATTTACGCACAACCAGCTGCATCCATTAAAGTGTGCAATCAAATGAGTTTCATACTCATGGAACCACCACTATAATCAATATAGAACATTGCTATCATACCCCAATTTTTCCTTACGCTTCTTTGCAGCTCGTCTCTTCCTGTACCCTGGCCCAAGGCATTTGCTTTCTGCCATTAGCGATTAGTTTGCAAGTTCTACAGGTGTCCTGTCCATGTGAGGATAGCCATTAGCAACATGTGGCTATTGAAAGCTTGAGTTGTGGCTGGTTTGATTTAAAATATGCTGTAATTGTAAAACACACTGGATTTTGAAGATTTAGTATGAAAATCATGTAAATTATCTTATTACTTCTTTATTTTAAATACTTGAAATAATATACTGAATATATTAGATTAAAATTAATTATTAAAATTAACTTGTTTCTTTTTACACGTTTAAAAGTGGTTACTAGAAAATTTTAAATGACATATGTAACTTGTATTATACTTTATTTCTACTTGACAATACTGTTCTGGAGCCTGGTTAATTCTTAATTTATCTTTAAGATTTATTTGCACTTTCTTTAAACCTCCCTCATTTGTAAACATGGCAACTTGTGCCTTCCCTTATTTTGCTTCTTATCGAGTTTTAGAGAAATTATGTGAATGTGTTTTGCATTTATTTCCCCTAGTTGACTAAAACTCCTTCAGAGCAAGGCTGTATTTTGTTCAACATTGTCCTTTTAGAACCTAGCTCAGTGTCTGATACATGGATGCAACTCAATAATATTTATTGAAACAAATTGTCAACTTTTATAATTAGAAGTTCAGAGAACACTTTTTGCACAAGGATGTTCACCAAAGTATTACTTATAGTTTTTAAAAACAAGAAATAATTAAATGTAGCAATAGGAGGTTGATTAATAATTAAATGTAACAATATGAGGCATATCTATGCACCAAGATATTAGGCAGCCATTAAAAATGATGTTTGTTACCTCAACATAATAAATGCCACATATGAAAAGCCTACAGCTAACATCATGCACAATGGTGAAAGACTGAAAACTTTCCCTCTAAGATCAGGAACAAGACAAAGATGCCACTTCTATTTAACATAATACTGGAAGTTCCAGCCAGAGCAATTAGATAAGAAAAATAAATAAAAGGCATCCAGATTGGAAAGGTGAAGTAAATTATCTCTGTTTGCAGATGACATGATCTTATACATAGACAATCCTAAAGAATCTACAAAAAATATTAAAACTAATAAGCAAATTCATCAAAGTTGCAGAATACAGGGACTTCCCTGGTGGCTCAGTGGTTAAGAATCCTCCTGCCAATGCAGGGGACACAGGTTCAAGCCCTGGTCCGGGAAGATCCCACATGCCGTGGAGCAACTAAGCCTGTATGCCACAACTACTGAGCCTGTGCTTTAGGGCCTGAGCGCCACAACTACTGAGCCCACGTGCTGCAACTACTGAAGCCTACATGCCTAGAGCCTGTTGTCCACAACAAGAGAAGCCACCGCAGTGAGAAACCCATACACTGCAGTGAAGAATAGCCGCCGCTTGCCGCAACTAGAGAAAGCCCATGCACAGCAACAAAGACCCAACTCAGCCACACACACACACAAAAAGTTGCAGAATACAAAATCAACACACAAAAATCAGTTGCATTTTTATACACTTAAACAATGAACCATCAAAAAAAGAAATGAACAATTCCATTTACAATAGCATCAGAAAGAATAAAATACTTAGAAATAACCAAGAAGGTGAAAGACTTGTACACTGAAAACCACAAAATGTTGCTGAAGGAAATTAAAGAAGACACAAATAAAGAGAAAGACATTCCATGTCCTTGGATTTGAATATTTATTATTGTTAAGATGTCCATACAAAGCAGTCTACAGATTTAATGGAATTCCTATCAGAATCCCAATGACACTTTTTGAAGAAATAGAAAAATCCATCCTAAAACTCACATGGAATCTAAAGTGACCCCAAGTAGCCAAAACAATCTTGAAAAAGAACAAAGTTGGAGATCTCACACTTCCTGGTTTCAAAACTTATTACACAACTTCAACAATCAAACCAGTATAGTACTGGCATAAATAAACAGACATACAGACCAATGGAATACAATAGAGAGCCCAGAAATAAACTCTAGTATATATGGTCAGATGATTTCCAACAAGGGTTCCAAGACCATTCAGAGGGGAATGATATTG
This sequence comes from Mesoplodon bidens, assembly GCF_964165515.1. Lineage (NCBI taxonomy): Eukaryota > Metazoa > Chordata > Mammalia > Artiodactyla > Ziphiidae > Mesoplodon > Mesoplodon bidens. Next base: position 34,986,749 of record NC_138160.1, read on the forward strand.
GATTTGGCAATGATTTCTTGGATATGACACTAAAAGCACAGATGATGAATGTGCAAATAGACAAATGGGCCTACATCAAAATTAAAAACTTCTGTGTATCAAGAACACAATTTAGAGTAAAAGACAACCTATGGAATGAGAGAAAATATTTGCAAATCATATATCTAATAAGGGGTTAATAACCTTATAGAGAATAGAAAGAATATAAAATATATAAAGAACTCCTACAACTCAACAACAACAAAAAGACCCCCCCCCCCAAAAAAGGGACAAAGGATTGAACAGACATTTTTCCAAAGAAGATATACAAATAGGCAATAAGACTATGAAAAGAGGCTCAAAGTCATTAATCATTAGGGAACGGCAACTCAAAGCCACAATGAGATACCATCTCACACCCATTAGGATGGCTACTGTAAAAACAAACAGAAAATGACAAAGTGATGGCAAGGATACAGAAAAATTAGAACCCTTGTGCACTGCTGGTGGGAATGTAAAATAGTGTCACTACCAGAGAAAACAGTATGGTGGTTCCTCTAAAGATAAAAATAGGCTTGACATATGATCCAACAGGCCTACTTATGGGTATATATCCAAAATAATTAAAAGCAGGGTCTGGAAGAAATATCTGTGCACCCATGTTCATAGCAGCATTATTTACAATAGCCAAAATGTGAAAAGCACCCATCAGATGAACGTCCAACAGATGAATGGATTAACAAAATATGGTATACACAGAGAATGGAATATTGTTCAGCCTTAAAAAAGGAATGAAATTCTGATTCATGCTACAACATGGATGGACCCTGAAGACATTGTTCTAAGGGAAATAAGCCAGGTGTCAAAATATAAATACTGTATGATGACACTTACATGAGTTACCTAAAGTATAAAATTCACAGAGACAGAAAGTAGAATGGTAGCTGCCAGGGCTGGTGGAAGGAGGGAATGAAGAGTTGTTTAACGGGTACAGAGCTTCAGTTTTGCAAGATGAAAAGAGTTCTGGAGATTTCTTTGCACAACAATGTAAAAGTACTTAACACACTGAACTGTACACTTAAAAATGGCTCAGATGATAAACATGTATATTTTACCACAATCAAAAATAAAAAAATTAATAAAAAATGACTGATGTCTGTGAAGAGTTGGTAATAACATGGGAATATGTAAGATGAGGTGAGAAAAAAACCAGGATAAAAAATCATATGCAGAGTAGAATCTTAACTCTGTAACCAACATGGAAGACTAGAAATAAAGACCTGGAAATATACCAAAATGCTGACAATAAAGCGGGGGGGAGGATTGGGTTGATTTTTATTATTTTTAAAAACTTTCTATAGTTTCCAGGTTTTAACAGTGAACTTCTATTTCTTTTACTGCAGGGGAAAAATATTATTTTAAAAATGTGCTTAAAATTATTATTGTTTTCAGGCTTATTGCTGCTAACCAAACTAGGGTGTGATTAAGGGTTTCATATATGTCTAATGGGAAGATTAAAATTTGCCTACAGGCCAAGATAAATTATTTTTGCACAGAAATTTCAGTCCTCATATGTCAATAAGTCTGACTCTTGTAAGCAGCTCCGCTAGTCCCTGTGAGTCAACAAATGATCAAGCTCTCAGTCAATTCTGTCACCCTGGAAAGAGAAAAAGCCCCCATTTGAAATAACCTATTGATGAACTGTGTTCATGTTTGGTTGGTGCACTAGAGTCTGCACCGATCGATAAGTCAGTTGTTCAGAATGAGGATATGGGGGAGGAAATATTTTTTCAATGAGAACAAACAAAAAATTCTCTACCTGAGGTATCTGATGGTGATTAAGGCTTTCCACCGAACAGGGCTAGCCAAGGAACCCAGGGGCTCATCCCTGATGAAGTCCGGCAACACAGACAAGGAGGTGAACTGTCTCAGGAAGGACCAGGAGAGTTTCTAGACGCAAAGAGGTGGAAACCTCATTGGACCGTTGGGCACCCTCAGGCAGAAATACACCCAAGGTCTGCTCTTCGGGACTGGCGAGTTTTACCCATTACCTGCACTCTTGGTAATGAACTTCTCAGGGTCTTGCCCATGTCCTCCCTGCACACCCACCAGCATGTAACCCAGCAGCACCTCCTTGTAGGAAAACTTGAACTTCTCATCCTCAGCACCTTGGACAGCAATGCCAATTTCCGTGATACTTCTTATAAAACTCATCTGCAGATCCATGTCCTAAAGCAAAATGACTCACAGTGCAAGCCAGGGTCTTAGGTACCACACCAGTTCTACAAATAGGGTTGAAATATGTGCCCAGACAGGAGTGACACTCTGCTCCTTTTGCCATCTCCACCTTAGTCTCGGATCCAAGTTGCAGGGAAGTTGAGAAACTAAGGTCAATCTCCAGCCCCTCCAGCTCCCACCATAAATTGAGGTTTCTCTAGAGCAGTGGCTTTCAAACATTTTTGATCAGAAATCAAAATAGGAAACAGTTTACAATTCTACCCAGTACTTATATGCACAATATAGTGAATATATATATATATAAAATACATAACTGAAATAAAAGTTTTATGATATTTATTATTCTATATGCAATGTGCTCTTCTATTTCTCTTTTATTTCATTACAAACATTTTGCTGGTTTTGATCTATTAGATATATTAAATTGATTTCATGATCTACCAGTGGTTTACAACCCACAGTTCTAAGAACACTGTTCTAGTTTACAGTCTAACTTCCAGACCACCTAGAACCAAATACATCTCCTTGTTCTGTCTTAAATTAGGCTCAGGGTTCCTGGCTTCAGAACTGGATTAATTAGTTATATTTTGGGATCCTTTCCTGTGGAATCAAATCAAGAGAACATTTATGCTTACTGTACTTCCAGGGAGCATAATTTGTATTCAAATATATTTATACTCAAACACAGGTATTCAAATATATCACATATGCTGCATACCTTGTTCATCACAGCCATGCCCAGAACCTGAAAAAAAATCAAAGGCAGAAGCAGACACTAGAGCAGCAGTTAGAGTTCCCTCATCCCAACGGAAAGACCCACCCATCAACCTGAAGGACAACAGTGAAGCAGGATGCTGAGTCCTTCCAACTGGTGGGAGCTGTTGCCTCCCTCCCCCAGTTTCAAAGGGAGACCCTGTACACTGGTAGATTCTTTGCCCTGGGTGAATCATGACTAAACTACAGAAAACAGCATAAAGATGTCAAGCCTTTGGGCTTCAGCCTTCTCATTTTAAAGAGGCTCTATCAGGCTTTGGTAAGAAAAAGGGTATTAAGGCTCTTGGCAGAAAGAGCAGTGAAAAGTTATAAAATGAAAGTTAATAGGGCAGCTGACTTTGGAATTGAGATATAGTTAGTTCTGCGACAACGCCTGTGTTGAAAATGCAAATTTGTTCCAACGAAATTGATACACGAGGGAGTACTTTTATCATATTCTGAATTTTATGTTTGCTTATGCACAGTTTTGTCCGTGAGAGCAAAAAGGTGCAACAGTTGAACTGAGCCGCATAGGAAGATTTGTGCACATACCTCGAATATCCATCAGCTGCCTTCGTTTACTGTGTGTGATGAGCTGCTCTCATTCAAATCTGGCATTACAGCTGTTTGTCAGATTTAAGATAACCCTCTTTCCCACCACCATTTCATAGTAGCTCATAAATTGCACAGCTGACTTCAGGTGTTTTTCAAGGAAACGTGCCATCATTTCTTGGTAGTATTTATATATTTCCTAAATGTTTTAAAATTACTTTTGAACATTTAATTCAGTTTTTTTTAATGTGTCATTGATGGTTTTTTTTTTAATGTTGTTCCCCTCACCCCATTTCCCCCATAATCCCTGTGGTTTTTCTGGTACTATCTTGTGCAAATGTTGCCTTATAGCAGAACTGACCTCAAAGTGTCCAGTGATCTTTATCTGAAACACCTTTGTCTCTTTCCTTTTTTATTTTTATAATAACTTTCCTCAATGATGGACTAAATATTAATGTAACATAAAACGTCTTTGAAAATTTTGTTTTCAGTTTTCATCATTGCTTATCAAATTTTGGGTATGTCAGAATCCCTTTTTGAGGAAGATGTTAAAATTACAGATTCAGTGATCCATCCCTGAAGACTGATTCTTTAGGGATCTCCATTTTTAACAGGCTTTCCAGGTAATTCTCATGCAGCTGAGGTGTGAGGATCACTGCCTTACATCCTTCCACTAGCGCGTACCTATATCTACAATACCGTGAGCTCCCTATGAGTCCATTCTTCTCACATACACACATGAACAAAGGTCAAGGGCACAGATTTATCAAATAGATGGTTTGTGGAGGACACAGAAGAGGAGATAAAGGAACATAAAGTACAATCCCTAACATCAAGGTGCTGCCAATCTAATGGGAGAAGCAGATGTGCAGGTAATCAATGAAAACCCCTAAACCTGGCTGTGAATAAGAATCATTCATAAACCTTTAAAAAATACAAATGGCAGACCCCACCCCAGACTTACTGAGGCAACCTCCCTGGATAATGACTCTGGGAAGCCATATTTTAAACTTGATTGATAGGTGGGTCTTAGGTGGCTAACTTGGTACTAATCAGAAAAATGGCTGAACTGACCACATGTAGAAAGCATTTTATTAAAGATACAAAAAGTGCTATGGGGGACAGAAATGATTCGATGAATTCCAACTTGGTTTTGTGGTTCCAAGGCAGAAACATCCTTGGCATGTTTGAGGAGTGTCAAGGATGGTCAGCATGGCTGGGATGAAGGTGGAGGGGGAAATTAGTGCAACTTGAGGTGGATTGAGTAGATTGACAAGTGATGCATTTTATTCACTTAAAAATACATAAATGGCTCTTACTATTCGTGAGGCATTCTTATAGATGGCTTATAAGTATTACCCTATAAAAGGTTAAAAAGCTACCATTAGCAACACATCAGAGACTATTACAGGGAAGTAATAAGCCAGCTGCCCTAAAGTAGTACAGGAGTCATTGCTTTAAGCTTAAATGAGGGTGAGATCATGGTGGGTACAAGTGGTCTAGGAAGGCAACACAGGGGTGGTGGGATGTGAACTGCCCAAGGTCTTAAGAAAGAAACAAATCACTCAACTCTGTTTCATAATAAAATGTTCTCTTTCCATAAGTTCTCATCCTCCAAACATACTATACCATACCCTATCTTTCCTTTGGTCTGTATCCTTTGAGCATGAAGATTTCCAAGAGCTGAGTCCCTCCAAGTTTTGGGAACTCCAGCCTTGGAAATCGAGGTGTCCCTGTGTTGGTCGTTACCTGAGAGCACTGGCCATAAAGAAACAGGACTTGGGATACAATGTCTTGATAAAGCCTGGTGAGGAGCTGCCTCTTGGGAGCATGAAGGGCCATGGCTCCATAGATTACCATGACGTCAGTCTTGGTCAGCCTCTTTTTCCCAGAGAAAATACCCCGAAGAGGAGGAAAGAGAGACAGAAAAAATATGACTGAAGGAGTTTCTTTTTCTCTCATATTTTTTCCTAATTCTATGGGCCACTAGGGGATTAAGAAATGGGACTGAGATTATTACAATTAGTCTGAAGCTGACACTCTTGCTTATATAAATTTAAACACACAGGACGGTGTTGTGGATCTATCAGGCGTTAAGAGAGGTACCTGTGAGAAGGCTTGCATTAATTTTTACTCATTAAATTCTTCTCCTTTAGGGGAAGCAGAGAGTACACAATGGAAACTCTCCATGAGGCCTGAGCAGCTGGGACAAACCTAGGCACACACGGAGCTCCTTAGGGCCTCCCAGGTCAGCATTAGCGACAGAAAGTGGAGGAGACTTGTTACCTAGCTGGTCATTCTTCAGGGCCTGGGTTCGGACAGTTCTGACCTGGAATAAAGACCTGGGGACGGGAGCAAGTATAATATGGAGAAAGGATATTCACTGAAGGAGTCAGTGTCATTTGCCTTTGCAATGACCAAGGGCTTTGGAGGAGAAAATTCTTCTTTATACCTTGCATCAATTCATGAAAAACGTTTCCCGATCTTGGAATATTTTAAGAACTTTTAAAACAATTTCAAAGTGGTTCTCAGCACAGTATCCTAAGATAGATGTTATTCCCTAAAATCAGAAAAGATAGGACATTTTGAGTTTATTCATCTATTCAACAAATACATATTGAGCACCCATTATGTGTCAGGAACTCTTCTAGGTTCAGGGGATACAGGACTGAACAAAACACATCAAACTCCCCATCCTTTTGAGTGTGCAACCAGGGGAAGTGATGGAGAAGTGACATAAAGTGAACACAAATTTGGTAAGCATGTAAATGTAAATGTATAGTGTGTCAGAAGGTGATAAGTGCTATGGAGATAAGAAAAGCAAAAAAAAAAAAAAAGTAGAAGCTGCACACTGGGGGGAGTTGGCAATATAAATAGGGTGCCCAGAGAAGGCCTCAATACAAGGGTGACATGGAGAAAAGTCCTGAAATAAGCAAGAGACTGAGCCATTGGACTACCTGGGAAGCAGAATTCTAAACAGATGGAGTAAGTGCAAAGGCCCTGAGGTCCATTGAGGAGGGCAGAAGGAACAATCAACGGGAAGGGCAGGATGAGGTGAGAGAGGAAGTGGGGGTTGGTCTGAGTAGAGCCTTTCAGGCCACAGCCAGTAATTTAGATTTCTAATCTTAGACTAGTGGGAAGCCAGTGGAGCTTTTTTTGAGCTAGAGCTGACTGTCATTTCTATAGGATCCCTCTCCTGCTGAACGCTCACTATATCTCAAGTGGCTAAAATGTTGAAAGATGGTAGCTCCTGTTTCATGCTCTGTGGTCCTATTCCCCCCTTGCCCACATTCTTCCCACCTCTCTTGCTCGAGGCTCACTTCACCACTGTACCTTCCTGGCAGTTTGTTTACGAGTCCTGTTATATTTCATCCGATTGCATAACCCGGCTAGAACCACCATGACCACTGTCACCAAGGTCTCAACCAGCACTGTCCTTAGTCCTCAGATACCAGGCCACATACTCTCCATTATCAGAAGATGCTTGGAAGAGATCTTTAAAGGCTGTGGCCTGATGTCTCTGTGTTCCTTGGTCATGGCCTAACATATAAACCTCTCTGTCTTTCAGCTTCTGGGTCCTGTCACCCCACAGTGCTCTGTGTTTCTCCTCTCACAACCCATCTTCCTAACGTCTTAACTCCTTCCCCTACTTTTCCACCTATGTCCCACTGTCTTTCTATCATGTAAGTCTGGCAAAACCCAAGCCCTGGATAAATCTGACTCCACATCTTGCCGATCACCTATCCCTACACCACATCTGCAGGAGGCTACTGGAAAAAAAAGTGACCCCATTGAGAAAATAGGTGCCAGTAGAAGATGATTTCAACCCCCAATGGGGCCCTCAAATCTGCACAGATGTCCTACATCTTCCCCTGAGCCCATTTTCTCTCTCCAGTTCCTCACAGTTGCAACCTCAGCTCTTTTCTCCTGAAACTGTTCACTAAGCACTCTCCATGAATAAAAACTTTGAGAAGGGTTCTATTTTCCCTTATTTTACTTGGAAGAACCTGAGGGATGTAGGTAGCATGTTGTAGAGGCAAGATTTGAATCCAGCTAGTCTGACATCAGAATCAGAGCTCAGGTGTCACCTGAGGGAGAGAGTCATGCTCAAGAGATGGAAGGCCAGCAGGCTCAGTGAGACTAAGAAAGTTACGCGTTAACACCTTACCCATCCAGAGGTCATTCACTAAGTGACTTGAGTGTGTGGGACACACTCAAGAACTTGAAGTAAAGTTAAGTAAAAGAGGAATTTGAGAAGCTCAAATGGATGTCACAAAGTTCATCTTTTAAAGTTTGTGAACCCCTCAGACGTTGAATGACGGCCATATTGTATGCTTATATCTGAAATAAACTGACATTGTTTCCTAGCCCAGAGCAGAACTAAAAGGGTAATTAGGATGGGAAAAAATGGTGCTAGGAATAATGCCAATGAGAAATGTGATGACTGAATATCTGAGAAGGAACAGTTTCAAAAGTTCAGTAAGTCTAGTGGTTTCTAGCCATTTACGATGGGGAAAGGACCCTAAACATCTGAGAATTTCTTTGAAGAGTATATAACAAGACAGACTATGAAAATTTATTTTTTACTAGCTGGTCTTTATTAGCCTTGCAGAGTTGTTTTTTTTTTTTTTTTTTTTTTTTAAACAGACATCCTCCTTTTTCTTCCACATTCACATATGCTCTCCAACTTAGGCTAGGGTAGGGAAGAGGCAAAAACACTTTGCAAAAGCTCTCCAGGTTATACTTATATTTTCTCTAGGTGGAAAACCAATGGTATATAAGCTTACTTTCAGCTTACAAGTTTAATGATTTTGATACTTACAATCATACTCTTAAGTTATAAAGCCAAGGTCAAAATATATTTAAAATACTCTTGTTAAGTAAGAGTGATTAAAATTAATTTTTCAATATTTTCACAAACCTGGTTAGATAATGAAGCACTGATGTTTAAATAAGGAAGTTTCATTTTTCTGAAAAATTCTGTTGGACTCTCTTGAATGCATGGATAATTCTGAATGAGTAAGACATTAATATAATAACTGTCAGAGGTTTTCCAGAGGGAATTCATTGTCGTTGTCATGAGAGGAAATTGAAAGAAAGGGGTACCACCTGGCGTTGATACCCCAGGTGGTTGGGAGCAGCCAGAGATTCCTTAATCTGTGAGCTTACAAAGCCTGTGTCTTGGCAGGATGCTAAGGTGGTTCCCAAGGCTTTCCAAAGAAATTTCTGGAAAACAAAGGACAAGCAACATAGTTAAAGGTTGGAAAGCAAGACTGATGAAAAATGGAAAGAGTTAAAACAGTCATTTAAAGAAAAGACATTGAGGTAACTTATGACTGCTTACTAACCATGTACTTTCCTATACTATCTCTTCAAAGCATTCCCCGCCCCCCCGTCAAGGCTCTGTCCTCTACCTGTGTTCTGCTCTGTCCTCTACCTTTCACTCTCTACTGTAATTTTTAATTTTCTTATTTGTCTCTATGCTCAGAATTTCAATTCTTGGTTGCAGAGGGTCTTATTGATTATTTCCAGTGGACAGTCACTGGTAGCTAATAAGTGCTCATTGCATTAACATGCTCAATAAAATTGGGTAATTTTGAAGATAGTGTCATCAGATATTCTCAGACTCCACAGTATATTGACTTAGTTTATCGTTTAGGAGATTTAGAGTATAGTAATTTTGAAAATAATACTTTGTATGCTCTACTATTATCTCTCTCCCAGGAGTAGAGTGAGTTGTCCAGAAGTGCTGCCAGAATGGTATTAGGAGTGAAGAAGAAAATTCACATAGGAACTTTTACAAACGCATTGTGTCTTTAGTAAGGAACTCCTCTAAACTGGGAAAGGAAAGCACCTCATGGAGGAAAACTGGAGGCGGAGCATGTGGGGGATCATTCTGTGGCTTCCACCTCCCTTACAGGTGGTGAGAATGTTGGATTCATTATGCCAGCCCTACCCTGGTTACTTCTGCAGTGTCGGGATGGAGAAAAGGCAAGTAGGAAAGTCGTGTCTTCCTGTCATCTTTCGTTAGAGGCCATGTATGATGTAGAGCTATGCCTGGAGGTGTGGGGCAGCCCCTCAGTGGCTTGTGTTTGAACAGTATAGCACACTCCTGGATGTAAATAGGTATATGAACATGTGTGTATATATAGCTATATAATACCAGATTGGCATCTCTTTATTTAGACTGTCCATCTTGTTACACACAGGAGAGTAAAGTGGCCAGTTGGAAGTCCACTCTAAGGACCCTGCAGAGCTCCAAGGATTGTAGCTATGGAGTGGTTATTATTGATCAGAAAGGATGTATGGCACAGGAGGAAAGGAAAATCTAGTAGTAACAAATGAAATTAAATTAGTACATTCAGGAGAAATTGTACACATTAGTCTGACTTGGGATGAGAGGGGGACCTAAGGTGATAAAACAGGTGGAAGAGCTACCAGAGTAAGAGTAAAATCAGAGTAAGAATCTGACAAGGTAGCAGCCACTTCACTCTCGGTTGTCAAGGCAAAAGACCCCCATGATCATGGAATCATAATGAGGAAAACTGTTTACAGCACTGGAGTAAATACTAATTAGGGTCAAAGCTGCTAGAGTCTATTTAACTCCATCTTGGGAGAAGGACAGGAAAGAGTCTGGAAAAGTCTTGTGCTGAGAAAAAATTGATTTGATCAGGGGGAAATATGACTTACATGTGAAGGGCTAGCTAGCCTCAGTGGCCCCCAGTACTGCTGATCTGTTGCTTCTCTGCTGAATTTGGTCAGATTCAATGTACAGTGCATTCTTAGTTGGGGACTTGGCTAGGAATCCCAGAAATCAGAAACCCTGAATTGGAGAAAAAAATGTCATTGACTGCAAAAATAGCCATAACCTTTCTATCCCATCTCTATCCACACCTCCCTGCTATGGGAGTTTGCAGCTCTTATCAAGACAAGTCTGTTTCTCCATTCCTTGCATCTGGGCTGGTCTTGTGACTTGCTTTTGTCAATGGAATTGGTAGAAGCAATAGTATGCCCCTTCTGAGCTTAGACCTCAGGAGACATTGCATACTTCATCGCCCCCACCATGAGAGCAAGCCTGGGCTAGCCTGCTGGAGGATGAGGGACTGCAAGTAGCAGAAAAAAGCTGTCCTAGTTAAGATCATCCCAGACCAACCAATCCCCAGTGCACTGCAGTGAGGCTAGTTGAGATCAGAAGACTGCCCAGTTGAGCCCAACTCAAACTGTCAACTTGCAAAATTATAAGCTAACTAGGTGCCTGTTACTTTAAGCCACCAGGGGTAGTTTGTTATGCTTCTAAAGCTAGTTGGTACACTCACTTCTCTGGTGTTAAGTGTAAAGGTTTAGAGCCATCTAAGCAGCTCATTGCTTAATTGCTCTGTCTACTCATACAACCGTTATCTTGGACTAATCTTGTGGGTTTGGAAGCTTTTGGATGAATGAACTACATGAGATGTACAAGGCTAGTTCGTGTATAAGAAGATGAGTCATTGCTCACCAAATTTTCCTGATGGGTGTGTCTGCAGGCTGGATAGACCAATTTGGAGAATCAGTACTCTGTACCAAATTAGAGAGTCAATCAGTGAGGGGAATTTTGAAAATTACATAGAAGAGTTGGAGGTTGCTAATAAAGAATTTGTGGGAAGAGACACAGTACTGGGAACAGTTAATGACTTAGGAAATGTTTTTTCAGGAAAAAAAAATTAGGAATAATATAACCACAATGATAACCACCATCTACTTTTTATTGAACCCATGCCATGTGCCAGGCACTTCACTTGGGACTTTATCTTATTGAACCCTCATAACACTACAATCTTCAGAGGTAGATAAAATTTCCATTTTGTTGGTGAGTATACTGAGGCTCCAGAGAGATTAAAAAATTTACCTAAACCTACATAAGCAGTAAGTAGCAGAAGCTGGATTCAAACCCCATTTGGAATGGATGGTTACAATGTGGAGGGTTTGGTAGAGGTCATGTGGAGAGAGAGGAATGAAAGAAGTGGCCTTTGAGCATTCTTTTTTTTCAAGTTTTTAAAAAATTGTAGTAGATTATTTCTCGTAGCCAGCCTCACAAGACTGGCCCAGTGTAAACCAAGGCATAAGCTGCATTAAACTAGTGCTATGGTAGGGGCTGCTATTTGCCTTCCAGTATCCATTTTTCTTCCTTCTCTAGAACAGAACCCCCAAATTTTAGTTAGGCATGTATTTGTCTTGAAGGCACTATACTCGGCAGTTTTCCTTGCAGATAGGTGTGGCGCTGTAACTTTTGGTCAAATGTAAAGTGAAGAGAAGGGAGCATTTTTCTAACCATTTCTCCCTCCTTTTGGTCATAAAGTAGAAGCTAAGGTCTCTGAGCTGAAAAACCAACCTTCTCAACACACGTGATAACTGTCCATTTGCTGGTTGAAATCCTGACTCAGTTGAATGGTCCAGGCTATGTCATTGATCTTCCATAACAACTCTTTGAGCAACCGTTGTAGGAGGTGAAAGTCAGATACTAATGTGATGGTTTAATGTGCTTTCTTGGTGCTTTTTTGTTACAATGTATTCTAAAAGTATAAAGTATATATTACATGGGATTATTCCTTTTCTGATAACAACCTGTTCTGAATTCCCATTAAGAATTAGATGCGCAGGAAGGGCAAGTAACTCCGTGTAAGTGCCTTCCTTTTTCCTTTTAAATAAAAATTGCCGAAAAACTTAAAATAGAAACTCATCCAATCTGAAACTTAAAATTGAAGTTAACATCTTTCAAGGTTTGGGTAGATTTGGAAGAAAACTCCATTTGTCAAAGTTAGTTTGCTTTACACCATACTAAGAAAAAGGGACATTTTTGGAATAGTGAATTAAATGCCTTGAAGAACGAATTAGATATACAAGCACAAGTTGCCAACTTCAACTCGAGTAGTGAAATATTCCTCATTTCATCAATTATTTTGAGCCAGGGCCACAATCAGTTTTCTGAACCCATGTCCCTCTTCATTGAACAATACATAAAAAGGTGTTTTTGTCTTTTTGGAGGACAAAATCCATTTGCAATTTCTAAAATCTACAATTTCTCCTGTGTTTTCTCTACCTTAAGCTTAGAAAGAACACAATGTCAAAACCAGTGAAAAGATTTGTATTCATTTTCTTAATAGGAACTCATTCAGTGGATCCTTTGAAGAGAAAAAAATTGTACAACCTTGGCAGTATAAGGGAAGAAAGCAACTGCAGACAGTTTGGAAAAAGAAGCCAAGAAGTATACTCAAGATTGGAGGAAGGAAAAGAACTGTTCTCAAGGATTCTCAAGAAAGAACCTTCCTTCCTAGTAGGAACAGTTATTTTAAAATGGTAGCAGGGGGGCTTCCCTGGTGGCTCAGTGGTTAAGAATCTGCCTGCCAATGCAGGGGACATGGGTTCAAGCCCTGGTCAGGGAAGATCCCACATGCCACGGAGCAACTAAGCCCATACACCACAACTACTGAGCCTGTGCTCTAGAGTCTGTGGGCCATAACTACTGAGGCCACATGCCACAATTACTGAAACCCGTGTGCCTAGAGCCAGTGCTCCCCAACAAGAGAAGCCACTGCAATGAGAAGCCCACGCACCACAACAAAGAGTAGCCCCTGCTCGCTGCAACTAGAGAAAGCCCACGCCCAACAACAAAGACCCAATGCAGCTAAAAATAGAAAAAATTAAAAAAGAAAAGAAAAGAAAAAAAATAGTAGCAGGGGAAAATAAGATAAAAATTTCGAGAGAGTGAGGGGAAGATAAAAGAAGCCTGAATATAGGAGGAGAGGTGGATCCCAGAGTTAAGGACCAATAAGCATAGAGCCATTGCTTTCAAACCTCATATGAGATAAGATTCACTGTGGGTATCATTAAGACCTGTGAGCTCGCAGGTACCCCACCTACAGATTCTGATTCTGGAAGGGGGGTGTTGGGGGTGGGGTGCTGTGGAGAGGTCACTGAAATCTGACATTTTAAAGAAGCCATAGTTCACATGAAAAGAAGTTCAACACTGCTAATTATTAGAGAAATACAAATCAACCCTAAATGTCCATCAACAGAGAAATGGATAAAGAAGATGTGGTACATATATACAATGGAATATTACTCAGCCATACAAAAAAATGAAATAATGCCATTGGCAGCAACATGGATGGACCTAGAGATGATCAAACTAAGTGAAGTAAGTCAGACAGAGAAAGACAAATCTCATACAATATCACTCATATGTGGAATCTAATTTTAAAAAAAGGTACAAATGAACTTATTTACAAAACAGAAGCAGACTTATAGATATCAAAAACAAACTTATGGTTACCAAAGGATTTGGGGGGGAGGGATAAATCAGGAGCTTGGGATGAACACACGCACACTACTATATTTAAGATAGATGACGAACATGGACCTACTGTATAGCACAGGGAACTCTTCCCAAAATTCTGTGATAACCTATATGAGAAAAGAATCTAAAAAAAGAATGAATATATGTATACATATGATTGAATTACTTTGCTGTACATCTGAAACTAACACAACATTGTAAATCAGCTATAATCCAATAAAGTTAAAATATTTAAAAAATCTAGCCAATTTTATAATCAAATTCTTCAAAAATATTTGACAGGTATTTTTAAAAATATAAATTTAAAAACCATTAAAATTACCCTGAGCTTTCTCTAAAAAAAAAGAGTTACCTATTCTATAATAAATAGTAATAAATACAGAAAAACCCCACAAAAAAACAAAAACAAACTACAATGAGGTACCACCTCACACTGGTCAGAATGGCCATCATTCAAAAGTCTACAAATAACAAATGCCAGAGAGTGTGTGGAGAAAAGGGACCCTCCCTACACTGTTGGTGGGAATGTAAGTTGGTGCAGCCCCTATGGAAAACAGTATGGAGGTTCCTCAGAAAAAAAAAATAGAGTTACCGTATGATCCAGCAATCTAGGCATATATCCAGAAAAAACTATAATTCAAAAAGATACATGCACCCCTATGTTCATAGCAGCACTATTTACAATAGGGAGGTCATGGAAGTGACCTAAATGTCCATCGACAGAGGAATGGATAAAGAAGGTATTGTACATATATGCAATGGAATATTACTCAGCGATAAAAAGGAACAAAATGATGCCATTTGCAGCAACATGGATGCAACTAGAGATGACCATACTAAGTGAAGTAAGTCAGAAAGAGAAAGACAAATATCATATGATATCACTTATGTATGGAATCTAAAATAGGACACAAGTGAACCTATCTATGAAACAGAAACAGAATCACAGACATAGAGGACAGACTGGCTGTTGCCAAGCAGGTGGGCTTGGGGGAGGGATGGAGTGGGAGGTCGGGGTGAGCAGATAGAAGCTTTTATATACAGAATGGATAAACAACAAGACCCTACTATACAGCACAGGGAACTATATTCAATATCCTATGATAAACCGTAACAGAAAAGAACATTAAAAAAAAGAAAGTATATATATGTATAACTGAATCACTTTGCTGTGTAGCAGTAATTAACATAACATTGTAAATCAACTATACTTCAATAAAAAAAATAAATAAGCCATAGTTAATTCTTGTACAGGTGGCTTATGAACCAAAACTCTGCTGGATTAAAAGCGCCCTGCCCATGGGTTCCTTGATCTCCCGTAGGCTCCTGAAATCAAAATGCTCTCTGTAAAGCCAATGTCCAACTCCTATCTGCAATTTACTCTTTTGGGGATTTGACATTGTCTGTGGCACTGTTTGGTTGTCAAGGTCCAAAAAGTTATGGATGAGAGAAAGATTCTTTTCTGGAGAAGGGATACAACATGGCCTTTTTGTGTTTAGACATCAGGAAAAAGATAGTGAGAAGCAGATAGAGGAGGAAATGGAGTTGTATTTAGGAGCAAAGAAGTGGAAATTATGTTAATCTGTTTCTTTTTATGAATGGTGAAAGAATGCAATTGCAAGGAGAGGAAAAATACTGAAAATTAGAGAAGATTTAAGAAAGACAGGGAAAAAATATTAGTAAGAAAAATATTAGTAAGTGATATCTTCAAAACTGTCTTAAATTCTGAATCAAATTGAAGACTAACGATTATTGTTCAAATTGTGGTGATTTAAAGAGGATAAAATTCTTATGTGATCATGTCTAACAGTCTAGTGATTTTCTCAAGAAAAGGAAATGTTGTTTCCTGTCCTTTGGAATCTAATTCTTTTTTGTAAAGATGGGTAACTTTAGGTGAATTCATCACCCCATCATCAACAATTAGTCTAGGAGCCATCTTTACCTGAAGCAGCATGGTCTCCCACAGCACGATACTAGTGTTCTTTCCTAGAAATAGAAATTGATGCAATAAGTGCCAAAAAAACCCCCCAAAAAAACCACCCAGTATCCAGGTCAGCACTGGCTGCGACTGTTCCGTTTCAAGCTTTCTCCCTATGCAGGATGGTTATTTCAGATTAAATTTACTATGTTGGCAATTCTGAATTGCTAGTCAGCTGGACAGAGGGTCTTCAATCCATGATAAAAATCCAGGCTTTTTGCCAATTTCAACAGTAACTACTGAATTACCATATCTTAATATTCTAGCATGGATGAATAATAACTTTTTAGAACAATACCAAAAGAGAGCTTCTCTAAATACAAAAAAAAGACCAGAGCAAAATTTCCTGCTAAATATGTAACACACCTGGTCCTCTTATAATATCAATATAAGTATTTGGTAGAGAAATAGAACATAAGGAGTCCAGGACAAAATAGAGCTGTCTACCTTGCATGTCAAGTTCATTGTCTTTATTGCCTAATATGAACATTAATGGCTTAAGACATAGAAGTGGTGCCTCATTTCCTTGTGTTCTTGCCTCCTTGGATAAAGACCTGATCCCACTCCCTTGTACCTTCCAGAGGCTGCAGGAGCTCAGGTATGCGTGTTTTCCATAGCTCTACCAAATTTGGGTGAATTATCTCAGGCAATATCTTCAAAAGTCCTATTGAACTGACCCCACGTAATTTCCCTAAACTGGCAAGCATAGATATTACCTGGAGGAAGGAAGAAAAGTTGTTAATCAACTCAGGGATATTTAGAAGGCTCACCTACCTTTTCCTTTTTATCACTGTTCTGTATTCTCTTGAATCCTTCATTAGATAGTCTTTTAACAAACCATCACAGTCTATTCTTACTTATTCTAGATCAAAGCTAATACTTAGACAATCCATCTTCCCAATTTCCTTCTGAGGATAAAGGTGTAAAAACATATGGAAACCATCAACCAAAAATAAATGAAACATACCAACACTTAGATATATCTATTAATTAAATAAGGGCATGTGGAAATAGTGCTCAAGCACATATGTGGCCAAAAAGAGAGAGAGAAATCTAAACAACAGATGTGGAATTTGTTTGAATGGTTCTTATGGATCAGATTCAGTCTATGTTTATTTAAAAAATCATAAATGAAGTTAAACAAACATTTCAGAGTGAGAAGATAACCTTGCGAATAATAAATCTTCATCAGTGTCATTAGTATAGCAGAACATTTATTATGCCATTTTAGTGTTTCTTTTGTTTTGGAATATCTATGTAATTTTTATTATCATTTATTTGGAGCTGAATTGTCTATATTAGTTTAAATTCATACCACATTGGTTTTTCATAACTCACTCACCAGAAGTCTGGCCAGTAGCTGTTGTGGTGAAGGAAGTTTCACTAGAAAGAGAAAGCAATTTTCATGACTGCTATGGGGTCTAGAAAAAATCAGATGGGGCTTGGGTTTACAAGCAACGCCCTGTAGCCTTTCTGGAAACTAGTCTCTCATAAGAGAAATGTTTTGCTTTGTTTTTGAATGTACAAACCAGCTCCTGTAGAGATGACAAGTGCTGTTGACTCCTTGGCATTATTCTTCTTCCTCTCCTCTGCCATAAACAGAATTCTGATGATATTAAACAGGTATTTCAGCGTTCCCATATATTCTGCAGGTACCACAAAAGTCAGGATTCTTGGCCATAGCACCTGTGGAAAACATAAGGCAAGATGCAAGGATTGCTTATTCTTTTTCATTATTCCTCTTTGGTCCTCTCTGTGTGTTTCCCTCTAATTTAGAAAACTTTCTCTCACGTGTTATTATTTTGCTCTTCAGGCCAAATCAAAATGAAATCATGAAGCACAGTCTATGCACAGCACATCACTTTCAGGTGCTACTTGCAGTGAGTGTTGGTCAGTGTTTCTCCGTGAGGTTGCTGCTGGAATTTGGGACAGGACAAGTCGTCATTGTGGGTCCCTGCAGCAAGGGCTGGGCTCCACTCACCAAGTGCCGTTAAACCCCTTGTCAATATGACAACCAAAAATGCCCCAAATATTTCTCCAAACTCCAAGACTGGAGTGGAACTGTCCAAAGTGAGAAAGATGGGGAATGGATGGCGATTGGTCTGCTGTTGCTGTCTGTGCTCCAGGTGCTGATCTTCTTTTTCTTCTTTTTAAATTAATTAATTTATTTTTGGCCATACCACGTGGCTTGCGGGATCTTAGTTCCTTGACCAGGGATTGAACACATGGCCCCTGCAGTGAAAGCGCCAAGTCTTAACCACTGGATCACTAGGGAATTCCCCAGGTGCTGATCTTCTTGCTCTGGAAATCTGCAACACCTGATTTCTGTAGTCTGTATGTTTCACGTCCCCTGAAAAACTCCATTATTGTTCACATCCTAATGGAAACAGGTGTCAACTTGGACTCCTCCCTTTGTCTTGGCATCTGTATTTAATCACCAAGCCTAAGCCTAATCCTTTCCTTTTTAAAAAAAAAAACAATTTAATTTTTTTTTTTGCGGTATACGGGCCTCTCACTGGCGCGGCCTCTCCCGTTGCGGAGCACAGGCTCCAGACGCGCAGGCTCAGCGGCCATGGCCCACGGGCCCAGCTGCTCCACGGCATGTGGGATCCTCCCAGACTGGGGCACGAACCCGCGTCCCCTGCATCGGCAGGCGGACTCCCAACCACTGCGCCACCAGGGAAGCCCCAAAACAATTTAATTTTTTTACTTATTTATTTTTTGTCTGTGTTAGGTCTTCGTTGCGGTGCGTGGGCTTCTCATTGCAATGGCTTCTCTTGCTGCGGAACATGGGCTCTAGAGCGCAGGCTCAGTAGTTGTGACACATGGGCTTAGTTGCTCTGAGGCATGTGGGATCTCCCCAGACCAGGGCTTGAACCTATGTCCCCTACACTGGCAGGCAGATTCTCAACCACTGTGCCACCAGGTAAGTCCCAAGCCTAGTCTTTCTTAAACTGTAAGATTTCTCATGCCCTTCCATATTGCCCTTTCTACTATTATGACACAGTTCCAGCCCCTATGAATCTCATCTCATCTCATATATAGACTCTTTGTGCTTAGTCTACTCTTAAATCAGTGTCTACTCTAAAATCAGTGTCAACACACTGATTTCCCACAGTTATCATTTAAAATGTTTAGCCTTTGCTTAAAATTTTCATTGGCTCATCAAGGACAAGGAAGGAATTTGGCATTTCAGACCCTTTGGAGTCTGGCCTTAGACTACTCTTTCATCATTTACTACTAGATCAGAATTTCCTAAACTTTAATATGCATCAGAAATGTTGGAATTTATTTGCATGCAGATTTATGGGCCCCATGTCCAGACATGCTGATTCATTTAGGTCTGGCATGTGGCCTGAAAATCTGCATTTTAAATAAATAGCCCTGGTAATGCAAAACCCACACCTTAAAAAACCATCCTAGATAAAGCCTGTGACCCCCTTAAACTGGCCTTCTGATTGTCTCCTTGCTGTGCCATGTATTTCTGGCCATTAAATCCTTTTCCAGGTTGTTTTGCTTAAGCAAAATGCAGATTCTAAGGCTTCTCCCCTTGAGGTTCGGGTTATATTAGGCCTCAAGTGAGGTCTGAGAATGTGTGCTTTTAACACCTTCCCAGATAAATGGGGAAAGTTTAGCATTCACTGCGTTAGAATCACCACTTACAATATGTGTCTAAGTATGTCAGGGGAAGAAGAAAAATAATATATTAAGATGGTTATAAACTGCCATTTGCCATCCAGATATAAAAGATTATTTAGCTAATTTTACACCTGTTTTTGAGGAACTATTATGTGCTGGCACTGAGCATCCCAACATACTTCCTCTAGTCAGAGCATCAAAAAGCTGATGACACATGGAGTACCGACTCGTATCTTTACTCCTAAACGGACAGAGCTTTAGAAAGATGATCAAATTAACTATGAGTGGTGACAAAAGACCCCTTACCTGAGGCATTCCAATGATCAGTGGATCCAGGGTTTTTAAGACCTCCAGGCTTTTTTCTTGGATACATTTCTCTCCCTTTTTGGTCTCCTGGGAGTTAGGCTTTATTGGATTCTCCTTTAAGAAAGATGAAATAGGTGACTTGCTCATAATCCCTGCTGTCGGTCGCCTCTGACCTTACTTGGACGTGTTCTTAGCCTCTGGGGTGGAGGATGCAATCACTCAACTTAAAGGGCTTGTAGAATCCAGCAATCTTGGTCTCCAGTATCTAATCCTGTTTTAAAGTGCACTTTGGAGGAATGGATTAGAAAAATACATCCCTGGCTGAAGCAGAAAAGCAAACATTGTGAGGATCCTTGGACTGCAATTACTCCTTTTCTACCTCAGGCCTTTCCCCTTTTTCTCTGGGGCAAAAATTTCCAATGACACTGCTTCCTAGTGGAGTGGACTATAATTTTAGTTGCAGTGAATTTGCTAAGATTACTCAGATCTTAAGCACGTGTTTTTCAGGCTCTTCATCCAAAGGAACTAGTGTAACAAGTATGGATGTTTCTTGTTTTCTAGAAACAATTCACTTTCTCTGCCTTTCTCCAAACCACCCCCAAGCTTTTGAGGCCAGGTTGCCTCCTTTTTGGGAAAAACTGATTTAACCTACCTTGGGTTTATTTTATGTTAAAAAGGATATCACTGAAAGAAAACCGAGAACACTAGAAGCTGAAAAATTTATTAGTGAAAGTGATAAGGCTGAAATATAACCTCTAAGTCAGTTTCTATCTTGGACCACAGATACTTTTTTAAAATCCAGTTGAGTCAACTGAACTTGCTACAGGGCAGCACTCAAAATGGCGCCCTCTTCGTACCAGATTCTTGTTGGACATTGTAAACTGGGAGAAGATGTAGTCAATCAGTGGCCCGCCTTCCTGGGCTTCAATATAGCATTTTTCACACATGGTTTGGATGAGGAGGAGGGTGGAATTCCTCACCTAGAGTAAGGAAAATGCATTCACAACATTTTACTCTGAATAGAAATTTAGATTCTCCTATTCTGTAACCTTCATGGATCATTCAGTGGAATCTTTCCAAAAAAGAGTATAAATTGAATGATCTTACTGTAATATATAGAGCAGGAAGTTATCTACAGGCTATGATTTAAGTGTCACTGGCAAAGCTCTCTTTAACCAAAATCTTTCTTGCTAGTTCCCAAGACATATTCTCTATTACTATATATTATGAAACATTAGTAACTTTGGGCTAAAGCATGGCCTCGCTTCAAAAATCCTCAGTGAAAGATACCACACTGAAACAAAGTTCCACAATTCCTTATCCACAAATTCAAACTCTAAATGACTCTGAAAACTGGGATTTTGTTTCTTAAATTTGGTGCCAACTAATTGGTAGCAAAACCCAAACTGAACTGTTTTAAAGCTATTTGTAGTCTTTACCTCTTTTATATAGTGTGATATGCATACATTTTCTTGAAAAAATATTAATAGGTTTGATTGTGGGCTACTGTCACAGTAATGTTTTTCTGAAATCTGGAAAGTTGTGAATTCTGAAATAAGTCTGGCTCTACAGATTCAAATAAAGAATTATGAACGTGTGTCACAGGTTTTTTATAATTTGGCTTCAATTAATTTATTGGATTGCTTCCCTGGAGGATAGAAATCTCAGATCTAATTCCTTAGTGAACGGGTCTTTTAATGGAGGGTGGGAAGAAAATAATTTTGTGCAGGGAGGAAGGGCCACAAGGTGGCAATTAACAATTAGCATATCGGGGCTCAGTAATCTCCCTAATTAAGGAGAAAGAGGTATATTTTCTCTTTATTTTTGCCCGATTAACTGGCCTTCCTTAAAGTTTCTAGCTCTTTTATTCTACCCTAAATCCTAGCAATTCTTTGATTGGCTTGGTCAGTTACTGGGTCAGGTTTTTATATATAATCACTCCATTGTTGTTTTTGTTTGTTTGTTTTGTTTTTTGTGGTACGCGGGCCTCTAACTGTTGTGGCCTCTCCCGTTGCGGAGCACAGGCTCCAGACGTGCAGGCTCAGCGGCCATGGCTCACGGGCCCAGCTGCTCCGCGGCATGTGGGATCTTCCCGGACCAGGGCACGAACCCGTGTCCCCTGCATCGGCAGGCGGACTCTCAACCACTGAGCCACCAGGGAAGCCCTCCATTGTTATTTATTGCATAGCTTTGGTTATTTTAAACATAGTTATTGGTGACCAAAACCTCTTAGGGGAATTTTTTTCCTCTTCATTGGCTTCTGTGTAGGGCTTTGATCCAAACAAAATATGGTTTTCATACAAATAATACTACAATTGCTAATTTTAAAAATTGTTCCCATTTAAGTTCTATGTCTTTTCCAAAGTGGAATACTTTAATCAAATAATCAGGAAATAATGACAAATCTATTGTGTGTGCAAGACTTGCTCCAGGTGCTTCTTGATTGGAAAATAGGATGTCTCTGCTCAGAACAGGGTTCAGGGGTTATTATTTTTTGGAGGAAGAAGTATTATCTTTATAATTAACAATTAATTTTTCAACTAATTAAATTTAAAACTTTTTGAAGAGCATGGCAGAGTGATGCTCTGGGCAAAAATCTTTTTTTTTTTTTTTTTTTCTACTGAGAAGCCCTTGAACTGAATGTGCTTTAGAGCTTTACTTCGATAGAGTTTATCTTTTGGGGAAAGATGGAGTTCTTTTAAAAGTAGAATTGATCACTGAATTCTTTATAAAGCAATCTCATAAGCAGATTCTCAAAACCATTTCATTTACTCCTAAAACTATCATTATCCAAATAAAAGTCCCCATTAATTCTCTTACTTTAATACTAAGGTCGCCCATGATGACTTTGGCTGTTTTTTCAATTGAAGTGATGTGATCCCCCAACTGGGGCTCTGAAAGATAGAGGGAGAAATTGAGAGACCCACTTCAGAAGGACTACAGTATGTTCTAGAATTGATGAAAACCCATTAGAGTTATGGTACATAGTTGCAAAGTCTCTGGTCCTTAACATTTTTTGTTATTCAGTTCCCTCCTACCTTCTCCTTTTCCAACTCTTTACACATGTTGATTGCTTTTTTGTTCTCTATTACATTTTGTTTACCTTGTTTAAAATGTTAGATTCTTAAGTGCATTCAATACATCATGCCTAATGGATCGGCTTTAAATTTCGTAGACGACTTCATGTTTCTTCTGCCAAGTCTTCAGTAAATCCCAGGGTAAACTGAATTTTAAAAAACTATGATAATGATTCACTTTGTTATAAAGCAGAAACTAACACACCATTGTAAAGCAATTATACTCTAATGAAGGTGTTAAAAAAACTATTACAATGCTGTGCAAAAATGAATTGTCATATTTTATTGAATCCAAGATATAATTTTATGAGGCATCATTATCTCATATTGTGCCGAGTGAAAAACTCTAGTGGGTGATGATAATTAAAGATGCTATCAATTATAAGATGCATTCTGATACAGTGAAAATATGTGCTTTTTGGAATTAATGAAATATGAAAATTTATTAAATTCTCCTCTTTTCTAAATGTACTAATTTATATAATATTGTACATTCTTCCCACCCACTCCCTGTTTATCAGGCTATCTAACCAGTTTACTAGCTCTTTTAAATTCTAGATTCAATTCTCAGATATTCTACTCATTTAGTGGGTGCACCCATAAATATCATGAAAGAAGAGAGGTAACTAGAAATGCCTGTTTAGAAGTAGTAGCTTGTAGACACCTAAGAAAACCAAGCTTCACCTGAATATGATGCTCTATGAATTTCCCAAAGACATGGGATAGAATTAGAGACAATGCACAAGTTTCAGTTTGCTTTTTGGTACAAAATAAACCACTCTGCTGTCATCTTTACTGCTTACCTTCAGCACTGATAGCAGATCTTAACAAAGTCAAGATTCCCATTCGAGTGGCTTTATTATTACTTCTCATTTGTTCATCAAAAAATTCTATCAGTACCAAACGTAAGGTAGATAGCTAGTGGGAAGCAGCCGCATAGCACAGGGAGATCAGCTCGGTGCTTTATGACCGCCTGGAGGGGTGGGATAGGGAGGGTGGGAGGGAGACGCAAAAGGGAGGGGATATGGGAACATATGTATATGTGTAACTGATTAAATTTGTAAAAAAAAAATTCTATCAGGTCTGCAGGGCTGGAATGGGCTGTGGGTTTAAGAAATACTGGAGTCATAAGAACTCATTTTCACCTTAGGTCAAATACTTGTGAATGGGAAGAGGATCATTCCATGAGGATTGTAAAAGTCACTCTCTGGTTGGTAACCAGATTTTATTATGTCCATACTTCTTTAGTATCACAGAATTAATTAAACAGTTTGGTCACTAAGAGAGCTAGACCCACTTCTGTTCATACCTGTGAATGTAACCTTATTTGGAAATTAGGTTCTTTGTAGATGAAATCAAGTTAACATGAGGTTGTCTTAAATCAATATGACTGGTGTCTTTATAATAAATGGATAGAAGATACAGACAGAGACATAGAGGGAAGCCTTGTGAACATGGAGGCAGAGATCAAAGTGATGCTTCACCAGCTGTGCAGCTGGAGACTTGCAAGGAAGCAGGGAAGAGTGAAGAAAGACCTGGATGGAGTAGAGAGGTTTGGGTTGGAAATGTTAGAGATAAAGTGAAGAACTTAATTAGGCTGGGGCATAGAGAAGTGGAAACTATAGAAACAGAGGTGGTCAGTTAGGAGAGAACTAGACCATACTAGAAAGGTATGCAATGAAGTAGAGGAAATGACATATTTTGGGAGGGTGCAGGTGTTGGAGGTCTAGGATTGCTCTTGTCTCTTGCCCTGAGGGACTATATTATAGTTTTGTATCCTGACCCTGGGAACTTGGTGCTTCCTCGACAACCTGTATCTGGTATTCTAAGCAGGTGATGGGCGGGATTGTGACATGAAAGCAAGAACAAAAGGGGGAGAGTGAAGGAGGGAGAGAGAGACAAGGGATAGATACAAAGAAATGACAAGGAGGAAAAAAGATGACTCGGGTTTGATAGAGTTTCAAATAATCTCAAATGCCAAGAGAAAAGCATTTCCTAGACTTAGGGTTGCCAACTCTTACAGGTTTGCCTGGAAATAAACCCATGCATATATAGTCAATTAATTTTCAACAAAGCAGCCAAGAGTAAACAATGGGGAAAGAATAGTCTCTTCAATAAATTGTGCTGGGAAAACTGGACAGCCACATGCCAAAGAATGAAATCGAATTCCTACCTTACATCAAACATGCAAATTAAATCAATATGAATTTAAGACTTGAACATAAGTTCTGAAACTGTAAAACTCCTAGAACAAAACATAGGAAGAAGCTCTTTGACATTGGTCTTGGCAATGAATTTTTTTGAATTTGATACCCAAAGCAGAGGCAACAAAAGCAAAAATAAACAAGTGGGACTACATCAAACCAAAAGGCTTCTTCTCAGACAAGGAAACCACCAACAAAATGAAAAGACAACATATGGAATGGGGAAAAATATTTGCCAACCTTATATCCAGTAAGGAGTTAATATCCAAAAATATGTCTGAGACTTTTCTGGTTTTAGAACTGAAAGTTCTATTTTCCTGGAAGTCCTTTAGTCCTGGGCAGATCAGTAGGATTGGTCACCCTACCAGCTGCACTTTTCTTGGGAGCAGAGAGGATAGGGAAAGGCACAGAATACTTTGAGTTGAAGAAACATTTTGTGTGTATGTGTGAAAGTAACAAATGTGACAGTTTGCACGCACTTCATCCTTGTCATCATCATCACTTGGAGACATTTTAATTAAAAACCCTCTGGATGCTGGGTCCTACCTAGAATGAGGAAACAGTCTGAAGCTTCGATTTCATTTTCCTTTACTGGAGGATCTAGAACTCTGCACACCTGAATGAGAAGAAAAAAATCAGGTGGTAGATGTTAAAAAGAGAAAGCTGTTGAAAATGAAACAATCAGATCTGACAACATGGTCTTACCTGGTGGAGTAAATTGATAAAGATGGTCTTCCTCAAGGCCTTTGGAAGGCTAACGTCATAAAGGACTGCCGCGGTCAATATCTGTCTTAGACTCTGGAATAAAAGCTCTTGAAGGTTAGCTGGAGGCTGCCTACGGAGCAGCAGCACAGGATGTGGAAAGCAAATCATTACTCATTACGTTTTGTGAGGAGAACAAACCCATAACCTTTCTGTCGTTACCAGTTGTCTTTAGTGATTCTGCTCCTCTACCTTGTTTAGTTCCCCAGCAGCTTGAACAGAAATTCCTTTCTGGAGTTTCCACCATCCGGCTATGC
Organism: Mesoplodon bidens; assembly: GCF_964165515.1. Taxonomy (NCBI): domain Eukaryota; kingdom Metazoa; phylum Chordata; class Mammalia; order Artiodactyla; family Ziphiidae; genus Mesoplodon; species Mesoplodon bidens. The sequence continues at coordinate 35,012,827 of NC_138160.1, forward strand.
CACCGATCGTTTCTCTACCTCATATTTCCCAAAAGGTATTTAAGTTCGGCTGCCCAAACACGTGTTCCTGAGTTGAATTGAGTTCCTTGACCCCTCTTGAAAATTAACATCCTCCAGGATGATTGCTGGTCAACTATCAGAATCGGTTTCTTTAGGGGGTGGCTCTCACCTGAGTGACTGGAAATCAATCTCTTTGTATTTATACTGCTTCAGGAGCCAAGAGACCTGGCCCAGGGCGAATTAACAGAGGTCTTCCCGATGGAGCAGCAGGCTCACCGTGGGGCTGTGAGCCTTAATGATGGCCAAAATCTGCAGAGGCAGCAAACAAATACTGTTTCTCACACTTCATTATGCTTTTTGTACACTTCTCAGTATACCAGAAGCTTTAGATAACCACCAAAAAACTTTCCTCACTGCTTTCAACCGAGCAAGGTTTCTTAAAAAAATGTTTAGGTTAAGATCATTGTATGAAGGAGAGTTATATTTGTATCTACATCTATATCTATATTGATGCTCATTTCAATATTTTCCCCACTCTTCCATTTCTTTAACCTCTCTCTAATGGTCACTTTCTTTTACTATATTAACAAATTTAAAATTTCCCTTATATTAAAAAAATTCTTTGATTCCATATCATTTTAGCCCCACTGTTATCCTCATCCAATTCTGTTTCTCTTTCCTTTCTTGCATAGCAAAGCTTTTTGAAGGAGTGGTCTACCATTTTTACCTCCACTCCCTAACTCCTCTTTATTTCTCAATCCACTGTCATCTGGCTTCCACATGACATGAAAAATGAACCAGTACAAAATAAAAATGCAATATATTGATGATAAAAATGTAGAAATCATGGGCTTCCCTGGTAGTAAAGTGGTTAAGAATCTGCCTGCCAGTGCAGGGGACACGGGTTCGATCCCTGGACCGGGAAGATCCCACATGCTGCACAGCAACTAAGCCTGTGCACCACAACTACTGAGCCTGCGCTCTAGAGCCCGCGAGCCACAACTACTGAAGCCCGCGTGCCTAGAGCCCGTGCTCCACAACAAGAGAAGCCACCACAATAAGCCCACGCACCACAACAAGAGAAGCCCCCACTCGTCGCAACTAGAGAAAGCCCGTGCGCGGCAGTGAAGACCCAATGCAGCCGAAAATAAATAAATAAAATAAGTAAATAAATTTATTTTAAAAAATGTAGAAATTACAAAAATTAGGAGGAAGCAGAAAACACGGTACCCACAGTACTCATAGATAAGCACTGTCTGGTGTGTTTTTAATAAGTTATTTCTTTATTTGACATTCTTTCCTATCTTTTTCTTATGTATTTTAATTTCTTAAAAATTGACACCATTCTTTAATCTATAGTTCTATATTCTGCTTTTTCTACCTAATAAATGCTTTTTTTTCTATTAGCTAAATTTTGCTATACAGCAAACCACGTCAAAACTTAGTGGCTAATAACAATAACCATTTATTTCACTCAACACTGTGTGTCAGCTGGAAGGTTCTTCTACCACATTTCCATGCAGTAGACACGTTTCAAGATTTTTCTTTCTTGAGCACCATAACAATGTCCTCTGTAGATCTGTCTCTGCTTCTTGAAAATCACTCCTTTCTTAGTTTCTAAGATCTCATTCTTCTTGCTTAAGCCCTTCCGAGGTTTCTTTTCTTTTGGTTTTTTAAAGATTGTTTTGATGTGGACCATTTTTAAAGTCTTTATGGAATTTGTTACAATATTACTTCTGTTTTATGTTTTGGTTTTTTGGCCGTGAGGCATGTGGGATCTTAGCTCCCCGACCACGGATCGAACTCGCACCCCCTACATTGGAAAGTGAAATCTTAATCACTGGACCACCAGGGAAGTTCCCCAAGGTTTCTTATTTCTTTAAAAAAAAGTGCTGTGTAGCATTCTTTATTATGTGGGCAAGACCACTTTCTGGGTTTCTTTTATTTCTGCCTCTTTATATCCCCTTTCCTCTCCCCACTTCCCCTTTTCCCACTGGACTCACTCAAGTATCACGTTATCCCATCCCTAACCTATGCTTCAGTGGGTTTTATCCCCTCTTTAGGGACTGCACGTCTCCTGTAGTGATGACTTCATGGGTTGCAAGCTCAGTTCCAATGTCATGGCCTTTCCAGTGCTCACCAGGGGTTAAGTGCTTCTCTCCCTGTGCTCCCTTATTACTTTGTGCACCTTCTTGTTACTTGCCTAACTTCCTGTGGGAGGCTAGGAAAGTAGTCAGCAAATTTGCATTGAATTTTGTTTTTCAAGTGGCTTGAAGAAAAGACATCCTCAGAGTATTTTAAAAATTTCATGTTTGCTAATGATTTAACTATCCCAGCATGTTAAAAAATGATTGCTTTAAAAGCTCAAAATATAGAAAGGAAACTGCACTAGAGAAGGTAGCTAAGTGTTAAATCTTTTATAATTTAGCAATAGAGATTGAAAAAGAATATAATTTAGCCTACTTTAAAAAATCATAGCAATTAAGCAAGATAAGGATGGGATTATATATGTGAATGCACTTTGTAATCTATTCTTTATAAGTCATTACAGTATTTTGAAGCAGACACCCTCCTTCTTTAGATATCATTTTAATTCATTGTGATATTCACAGACACAGGAAATTTCTCTGGACTGGTGTTTTTCCTAATCAGTGACAGCCCAAATATGGGTTATGATATAGCTAAAATTCCATATATTTTGCTCATTTTAATTATTTATTGTTCTCTGCACACTTTGGCATGTCTGTTCCATGAGAGTGGGGATTTCGGTCTGTTTAACCTCTGCTGTATCCCCAGTATGGGAATGATGTCTGGTATGTCATGGGGACTCAATAAATATTAGTTGAAATAATGAGTAAATAATGATTTGAAACAAGAAAAACAAAAGATTTTATAAACCTGATAAGATACAACCCACAGCTTTCCAAGAGAACTAAGATGAATTATCATGTCAAAAAGAGAAGAGGAAGTTCAACCAGCATGCCAGGAGAGCTAGCTGGAGGCATGCTGAACCCCTCTCACTTGTGTGGGCGAGGTCGTGGCTGCCCACTTGTCCATGATATACCGGAACAGCATGAAGATTTTGTCAGAGAGGCGATTGGCATTCAATCTGGGGTAGGGGAAGTCTCTCCAGTGGTTGACATACTTGTAAATGGCTCTGCTGAACTTCTCAAGGGCTGCATTTTAAAAACAACCACAGACTGAGGAAAATATCAAGGTAGGTAGGACAAATAAAATAATTTGAGAAGAGTGTACTGATGATTAGCAAATGTGTAATAGTTTCCATAAAATCTTTTGTCTGCATGAAGTAAATATATAAAAAGTGTTCAAGCCACTTTAGTGAACTGTAAATTAAAACCATAATGAAATATTACAACATACCATCTGGAATTGCTAAAATTTCAGATAGTCAATGTCAAGTGTTGACAGGACTAAGGGGCAGCTGATATTTTTATATTCTGCTGGTGAGAGTGTGAATTGATTACAAACACTTTAGAAAACTGTTTGGCATTATCAACCAAAGTTGAATATGCTTTGTCTATGACCCAGAAATTCCACTCCAAGGTATATATATGGGCACTAGATATGCATACATATGGGCACTAAAAATCTTGTACAAGAATGTTCCTGTTCAATTATTTTTGTAATAGCCTCAAACAAACAAACAAAAATGATCCAAATGTTTGCCAACAGGTAGAATGGAAAAATTGTAGTATAGACATGTAATAGTATACAGAAATGAAAATGGACTACAGGTACACAAAACATGTATGAATCTCACAAATAGACAAAGCTAATCTATGGTGTTAGAATTCAGGATTGTGGTTACCCTTGGAAAGGATGGAGAGGTGATGACCAGGAGAAAAGATGGGGGCTTCTAGGGAGTTATTAATGTCCAAATTTTTTTCTTGAGTTGTGGTCAAATGGATGAGCTACTTTGTGACAATTCATCAACCTGTATATTTCTGATTTTTATGTTTTTCTCCATGTATGTTTTACTTTAATAAAATTAAAAAATCTTGGGCCTGCAAAAATATCATATATATCACATATATATTTGCATCAAGTACATTAAATAATAATTTTTCCTTCAGCCCCTCATGCTATCCCTCTCATTAGATAGTAAAAAAACTGTAGTTTACTCTCTCAAGGATACCTCATCTACAAATAACTCTATGGAAAAGATCCCAAGTATCTTAGCTTTAGAGCTGGTCAGTTTTGGTTTATTCCTATCCCCTCCAAACTCTCTCTGATAATCTCATGTTACATTTTGTCAAATCCATTTTGTGTGTGTGTGTGTATGTGTGTGTGTATGTGTGTGTGTCTTGCACTGCCCTATAATGAGAAGGGATGGTGCCTGGTTTGTTGATGGTATCTGAAACAACAAGCAATGTCTGTTTATTTGCTGTTTGATTGAACACATAGCTAGATGGATGGCTATTAAATTTTATACCTTTTCTTTACTGGCAGTCAGGCAAAGTTGCTTAAAGACTAAAGCGCACTTAGATAAATTTATAACACACAGATGAGAATTCCCTTATTCATTGCCACGATGATTTCTGATTTTATTTTCTTTTACCTTCTTGGTTATTAATATTGGAGGTAGAAATGCACTTAGTGGCACCAACATTTTTTTGCTGGGACACAATGTTAGCTGTGATAGTAAGTAGGGAAAGTAAAAAATATTGAAGAGTGGGCTAATCTAGTATAGTAGTTTGAGTCCTTGAGTCCGATTGTACGTGTCTCTGCCACGTGCCAGCTGTGTGATTACAGGCAAGCTATTTAACCTTTCTAAGCCTCAATTTCTCATGTGTAAAATGAACAGAAAATGTTAGCCACCTAATGGGGTCACTATGAGGGTTAAATGAAATAATAATCTTAAAATACCCAAGGCAGTGCCTAAGCACATGGTAAATTCTCAATATTTGTCAGATACAAATATTACCTTTATTGAGGACAGACAAGAGGAAATGGGTAAAATAGAATAGAAAAGACTTGGTTGATAGGTAAAGAAGATATTCCTAACAGTATAGGCTTTAAAACATTATAAAATAGTAGTGCTGGGGATGTCAGAGGTGGAAGGGGTCTTAGCAATCACTTCATTTGTTGTTTTTAGAGGTGAAATTGAGGTTGAGAGAAGGGCAGAATCACCAGATGGCTCAGTGACTGATCAGAGAAAAGAATCCTGGTTTTCAGACTCATCCAAGAAGTCTCTCACTGTGCTGAAAATGCGTTTTCCAGGAACTCAAGGGCATGTTTTTCTCTGTAGATTGTTGATTACTGTAGTTGTATTTCAGTTTTGGGGTAGACGGATTTGTGACCATAGCTTGTTTACCCATTTTCCTTGATTGTATAATTGCTTGTATTTTGATTAGATTGTTCACTTATCACTTTCACAATATTGCATTACAAAGAGATGCCAAAATTTAGCTTATGGCTAAGAGCTCATAAGCTCTCATAATCACTGTTGAAAAGTATGATCCAATTGATGAAGGAGGCTAGTATAAATGGACCTGGTGTAAGACAGTGGGAAGAATATGGACTGGGTGATCATGTAGACCTGGATGCCACCTCTCCATCTCACTGACTGTCACCACCCTGAGAAAATCGCTTAGCCTCCATGACCCTCAGTTTCTCATCTGTAAAATGGGCTAATAGTACTTTGCAGAACTGCTGTGAAGATTGACAGAGATAACTCCTGAAGTAGGCCTTCCATGTGGTAGGCACTCAGTAAATGGTAGCTACTATTACTAGAAAGGACAAGACTGGAGTAAAGGGAAAAATAAGACATTTGCTCCATTCATAGTCTGGTCTTAACAAAGAGAAAAACACAGGGATACCCACTGATACAGAAAGCTCCCTTCATCCTTTCCTCCTCGGCCAGCCTGAGCATGGTTTGCATGGTAAGCAGGATCATCATCATGAAGGGAATGCTCTGGGACACTGCAGTGAGGAATCAATAAGCATGTCAAGGCTTCATAGGGGAAGCAGATGAGGTACAGTGGGAAGTTGTTCTCTATCCCTCCACCACTGTAATGCCAGGCTGTAGTTAGAGAATCAATTTGTAGTTAGAGTACCTTAAAATAAGGTACCGGCTATACGGCCATCTGTACCTGTTGCTTAGTAGCAATTACTTACTTGAATAATTATTTATGTTTGTCCCTCCCACCAGAACTTGCCTGTATCCCCAGGGCCTAGCACAGGTGATAGGTGCTCAATAAATATCTGTTCAATAAAGTGGTTTAGATAAAAACATCCTAGGAAACACTTACTTCATGTAAGAGTTGAGCGGCTTGCAGAATATGGCTTGTGGAAAATGTGCTTCTGCAAACACAAAGCCAGACGAAAAGGAAAATGAGGGTGGGAGAGAGTCCAGACAAATTCAGAGCAGTGTGGACCCGTGACTGGCCAGCAGGCTCATCTATGCTCATAAACAACAGCCCAAATGCCGCTATCAATATTCTTTAGTATAAAAGAAGGGAGAGATCCTCTTCCTTCTGCTGTTTGCTCCCATTTGTGTTTACACAATTAGAATGATTATTTCCCAGGGAAAATGTGGACACTATTCCCTCCGTACTGTAGCTCATTTCCAGTTCAGCCAGGGCAAAAGCACAACGAATTCATTTGGTAGCTCCAGGATCCTGAAGTTACTTTGTACTTCATACATCACAGAGTTGAAATCATGTTCAGCGATAGACACCAACACCTCCCCAGCTAGCATTCTGATTTCTCTGAGGATCTGAGGAAGAAAAGGAAAATAACAATAACAGCTAGGAAGAGCAGAACGAGTCAGCAGAGGGGAAATATTGATAGTTTACATAATATTTATAAGTTCCTTACCTTTTCAATAGAGGGAGAACAGGCTGTTACAAACCCAGGTGTAAGACTCTAGGGTAGGTGTCAGTAGCTGGGAAAGCAGAGGTAATTCAAAAGCACCTCAAAGGCAGATTTTAATAGGATTCTTGTAAACTTGGGGCAATACATGTTTTCTTGTTAATTAATCAGGTACCATGAATGTAAGATTTATGTTTTATGTTGAAGTGATATGAATTACTGAAGGGAACAGAGAGCGAAAAATGGGCTAGGATTTGGGCTAGAAAAACCCAAAGCTAGCTAGAGATTTGGGTTTTAGTATTGTCCTGATCTAATTATCTTTGATGTTGGAGATATTTGGAGGTACTTCTGCTTTTGGTAATAGTGAACGAGGTCAATTTGATCAACTTTCCTGCTCAGGAAAATAAAAAGTGCTGGGCAAGATATTAAAAAATATACTCATAGAAACATCAAAGAGATCACAATATAAGGTGGAATGAATTACTCAGTTGAGATCTGGACAAGACTGGAAATCCAGAGAGATAAGCCCTGCTTTTGAGGATGCTTTGTAGCAGTTTGGGACAATAGTCAGAATTCAGGGCCAACCAATGGTGAGATCCTGGTCATCTCACCTCTTATCTTTTAGGCTAAGACCTCAACGGGCTGCATTGATATGAAAGGTTAAATAGGCTCTCCACAGACTGTAGTACAACATTGAGTCACAGAAGTTGCCCAGAAAAATCTTAAGCCCTGAAATTAATCATAGATTGTTTGTGCCCTTGGCAGGTAAACAAGTAAAAATTCTTTCTGGAAGGAAATAACTTTATTTTAAGACTCAAATTATTTCTACAAATAATTTTTCAGATACAATGTCTAGTAGATATAGACAAGTAGGCACGAGAAGAGATAAGAATTCATATGGGAACCAAGAAACTTCAGTTCTAGTTATTTGTTCTGTCAATAGATAGCTGTATTACTTTGCAAACAATCTCTCTAAGCACCAACTTCCTCATCTACAAGTGGATGGGATATTACTCCTAAAGACATTCTTAGCTCTACCTTGGTTTGCTCATCTGTGTTGGGGTAAATAATATGCGCTGTAACTGTATCCAGGTTACCATGAAGAACTAATAAAAGGGACCTGTGGTCCTGACAGTGATGTAGAAAATTTTATGGATGTCTGCATGGGTGCAGTTGGGTTAGGTAAAGACCTGTTGCTGGTCCTGACACTGACTCATCATCAAAGATCAAACATACATTGTCATCTCTTATGTCCTTAGAAGTGTAATAAATCAACCTTTGGACAATTGCATCATCCAAGATGTCAGTATTCTGAAGAAGGGAAGTGAGATGACCATAAATGTCTTCCTGTGAACATACAAGGTTACACACAGAAATTTATCTTTAGGAATCAAAGGCTTATAGGTAAAGCAAAGTTCATTCTAAAACCTATTTTAATTTGACTATATTTCTATGGAAAAATCTAACTGAAGGTAGGGGTGGGCTACCCAACATACCCAACATACTAAAGTCTCTTGAATTTCACTGTTGTAGGGCACTCAGGGCAATGGAAATGTCTATCAACCTAATTGTTGCTCTTACTACCAGAGACTGACTATGGCATTAAGGAATGCAATGCGATTCCCAAAGAGGCTGCTAAGCTATGAAACTTGTTCCTAAAGGGGATTTATAGGCCCTTACTTCATTCATGCCTTTGTGGAGAAGTTGTAAATCCTTTTCCACAGAGCTGCAGCCTCTGGCAATTATATGGCTTGGCAGATGCTGGTGTGTGAGGGCTCTTCTCAATCTCTTAGGTGGCCACATGGCCTTTGGAAGATGAGAGACTGGTGTTCTGAAATCTCCAAGAGCCTCAGGCATGCTACCTTGAGGTACTATGTCTATGTTTAACGTGTGAAATAGCTCACTTTGCATAAGGGATTCTAATATGGAGTCAGGGTTGAGAACCAGTGGATTAAGGGATAAAGGTGTAGGCACTGCCCTTCTCAGGGAGGCTACGTTGAATAATGACTAGGAGCATTATTTTGGAGTCAGACAGGCTTGTGTTTGGATTTAATCCTGCTGTTCTTAGGCATGTAACTTCTTTGGGCCTCACTTTTCTTAGTTGTCAAATGGAAGTAACAATACCTACATCATAATGTTGTGAGGAGTGAACATAATACAATGCACTATTGTTTAGAAAGCATCTAGCTCTCTCCAGCCTTAGGTAAGTGTTCAATGAACAGTAACTGTTGTTATTTTACAAAAGGTTGTTAAAGCCAGAAAAGCCTTGAAATCTCAGAGAAATAAATCTCTAATTGTGAAACAGCATTACAGATGAGTAGGGGGGTATCTTTGGGGATTTCCATAGGAGCCCTCAAATTCCTTACAGGACATTTGGTCCTGTCCAAAACGTTCATAAGACATTTGGTCCACACCAAAAAGTCCTTGACATGTTTTGGACAGGACCAAATGTCTGCTAACCCTCAAGTTCCACAGAAGGAGGCTCTAATCCACATGGTTGTAAGTCTGACATCTCCCTTTTCCCGCATCTATCTGTGTGAGGTTACGTAAGGGGCATTCTTTTGCGAGCTTCTACAGTTGGATACTCTGAATCCTCAAATGCCAAATATCATTGTTTAAACATTACAATGACTTCCATTATCACTGCATTTTCTGAAAAACTGAATGCCACTTAAGAATCGGGAGAGAAAAGGGGAAGTTGAAGCAAAGAATGATGTAGATGAAATGTTGCATTAACTGGATTAGAAAAAGTGAATGGGAAAGAGACTTTTCTCTATTTTCCTTACCTTGCTAATATTACCTTCCTTGTTCAGCATGTTGAGAGTGAGGTTAATCTCTCCAAAAATCTCTAAAATGGGCAAGAAAAGAAGAATTAAGAACATGCTGAAATGCCCTCCTGTGAATTACTATGCTATGGTTACCTCTCTCTTCTTATTATTCTCTCCTTCTCCCTTTCTCCTTCTCTCTCTCTCCTCTCTACTTTCCTTCTCTCTCCTTCTTTCCTCTCTCCCCTTCTCCCTTTCTCCTACTCTTCTCTTCCTCTTGGCTGCCACCTCTTTGATGGCAGGAACTGTGTCTTGTTCATATGTCTTATAATTGACATACTTGAAAATAGAAGATGCTTAGTATTTTTCAAAACCTGAATTAAACGTGGAGGGGAAGATAAAAGATGCTAGATCCCTGTTTATCTCTCCAGTCATGTAGGCATCACCATATTTCCTCTTGAGCAAGGCTCAGCTCTCAGATTCCATGAACTGAATCCCTTACACCTGACTTGAGTAGGGGAGGGCAACAGTGTAATAGAGCTTGTTATTTTCCACCTCCTTCCTCATTGCCCCCACCCTCCCAACTTATTTATTCACATCCTCTCTCTCTCTGACTTCCCTTCTGGCCCTCTCAGGTCCCTCTTCTGGTATCATGCTTATGCAACCTTGTTTTTTTCTGATAATGATCTAAATATTTTTGACTTTTACCTTCCAGGAATTATTTGAATAAAGCTTGTTGGAAAACTGAAAACACATATTTGAGTCCAGGAAATTGAGCAATTTCACACCACATGGCAAGTTGGTAGAAGGGATATTTCTTGATGTAGTGATTTTCCACAAGCCTCCAAATCAAACAACATAACCCTTTAGAACAGTCTTTTTTGGCAAAGCAGAATATTTCCAAAGGACTCTGCCAGTACTGAAGATTAAATATGAAACTGCCTTTCTTTGTGTTGTAGCCCCACTTTCTCCCAAGTAGACTATACATTTTTAAAGAAGGTAGGACACAATCATCATTGGTCCTTTACAATCCATGTGATTTTATTATTTTGGAATAAAGGGAGAGTAGAGAGAAACAATCTTACTTTAGCATAGCTTTTCATAAAACCTTTTAAGGTGTACAGATCTCCCTCAATGATGTACACCATTCCTCACCTCACATATGCATATCGTCACACAGATACAAAACACCTAATTCCTCAGGATCCGATGATGCTCACCTGCAGATTCCTCTGTGTCCTTGGCCATATCTTGGCTGTTTCAGGCTCTCTAAGAGACAGCACCTAAGTATCAGAAATAATAAGGCTAACAAATCGAAGAAGCAAGTTGGCAAGTTTCTCACATGAGGTTCACATAAGGATCTCTAAATGAAAGTCCCTCCACCACTTGATTGGCACAATGATCTGGAAGCTTCCAGTGATGGGCTGCTGCTGAGAAAGATGTTGCTGTATTCTACCACTAGGACATTTTCTTGCTTCTGAGCTCCTACTGACCAACAAAATGGCTTCATCTCACTGAATAGTGTCCCTTTGGTGGAGACCAGAGTATCTGAGAAGGAAGAAATTAGAGACTGAAACTCAAAACAATTTTGGTAGACCAAAGGAGTTCTTCTCCCTAAACCTGGGTCCATTGATCACAGATTTGGGAATGGCTTTCAGTGGTCACTTTACTGGGCTTGTGTTGGTCAAGCCTTTATGGTGATCTTGTTGATTGTTCTACTTGGTGAAAGTCAGTCCACAAACTGGGCATGCTCAGTGGACCGAAATGCCTGTCAGGGGCAATTGATTGGAACCTCCAACTGACAGCAGCCTCCCTCGCCTTCTCAGCCTCCCTCACTTTCTCAGCCTCCCTTGCTATGTCCCCTATCACTGACTTGATCTGGATGCTGCCCTCACTCCAGGCTTAGGCTTTTTTCTCTGACTCCATTCTCTCTTCTTGTTTTCAAATCATTCTTTATCTAGACCTCTTGGCTATAATGCTTTCAACTTTACTAGTACTTCAATCTGTTCTCAACTCCCCCCCACCCCAATCCTAAATCTATATACCATTTCCAATGTATGTCCAGATTGTATGTTAAGGTGGCAGATGTCAGAGAAAGTAGGAACTGGGTACCAGCAATCTATAGATCTGGGTATGAAAGGTGCCAAGGAGAGGGGCTCATGACTGTTCTCAGCTGCTGCTTCTTCTCCAGCTATCATCTTCCTTTCATTAAGGATATTTCCGATTCAAAGGTTAACTGCTTCCAACTAAACCTTTGGACTCATCTTCCTTTTCATAGATACTTTGCTCTGGATCTATTACAGAGGTCTTCAGTAGGCTGGTGGTTAAAAACATTTTCAGCTTCCCAAGTCAGCATCACTGTTTCTCAGAGTGTGGTCCACAAGTGTCTTGTAACAGTTGTCTTTATTTAATATGGTGTCCTTATTTAAAATATCCATTCCCAGGGATACCTCACACCTGGTAAATTACAGCAGGCTTTGGAATTTGTATTTTTAATGAGTACCCCTCATGATCCTTAGCTTCACTAAAGTCTGAGAGGCACTGGCCAAGATCCTTGTGCAATCACCCATTAGTGGATAATTGAAAATTTAGCACTTACTTGAAAGGTGTTCATTGTGTTTGGGCAAGAACAGCAGCTGCTCATCTCCAGAACCATGACTCACTCACCCACTGGAGAATAGACCACGAATTAGTGGGTCAGAGAGGTAACGAGGTGATGAGAGGTAACCCGAATCTCTTAATGTCTTATAGGGAAATAAAAATGTTGGAAATGATGTACCCTTAGAATCTTAAAGAACAATGTACAGTAGAATCAATACTAAGAGAGCCAGCCATTTAGGTGATTGTTATAATCAATTTCTTACTCTTTTTGTGAATTGTGACAAATGATTTTTTTGAGTGTACATAAAGATTTTCTTGATTTCATAGAGATTTGGGAAGCTAGGAGATGATTGATTTATACTGACTTTGTAATTTATTCATCAGGGCAATCAAAACATCTTTTTTGCTAAATATTCTTTCAGATAAAGCAATTTACCCATCAACCTCTCTTTTCATAAGGTAATATTGCAGATAGATTTTTAAAAAGTCATGTTCCCATTATTTCCTACTCTTTATGCTAAGCTAGCACAATATGGGTTTGATTTCTCTGAAGCCCTAGAAGCGTGCTAAACCCTAATTCTCAAAGCTAATAGGATGGTAGGTGCTAACTAATGAAGTATTGTTTCTAGATATATGATTGCAGGGGAGTTGATATGCAACTTGCTAAAGAACTGAGGTGTCTCCCTGGGTATAGTGTAACCACTTCCTTTCAGTGTGACTTGTCAAATGATACTACCCAACCCTAGGAGTACTATGTTCCCAAATGCAGTGTTATCGGACAAGAGTATTAATAAGGCAGTAAAGGAAAAATATAAAGCTATGGAAGAATAGATATATGAAAATAATATCAAAATATTATAGAAATTTAAATTTTGTGAAGATAAAATTTTAAATTTTTGCGGTTTTAATGGTTTCATCATAGAGTTCAATTCATTTAAACCTTAACATGAATCTTTTTATTCTTTAAAAGAAGTGTTGGATTTTATAAAAGATATTAAAAATGAAATTAGGCTCTGATTTCTTTGGGTTTGTTTCATGATATAAGCCTAATTCCTTGTACTCTAGTACATAAACAGGCAATAAATATGAGATGGCAGTTTCATACAGAAGTAGATTAAATATGTCTCTGTTGTAAGTGGGCTCCCATTTTCCTCTTTTTATTTTCCCTTCCTCTTTCTTTCCTCCCTCCTCCCTCTCCTCTCTCTCCTGTCTTCTCTTTGCTTCTCTCCTCCTCTCTGGCCTCTCTTCCTCTCTTCCGGTTTCTCTTGCTCTTTCTTTGCTTTTTCTTCTTGTAGTAAACAATAACACCAAAAGAATGATGTCCAGTATAGTTAAGTGTGGTTCAATACAACACACATTTACTGACTATTTTTTGGGCAAGAAGCCCCGTGATGGAGGTGCATGGATGTACCATCATGATAGGTCACGTCCTAACCTCAAGGAATTTGCAATCTATGGGGAGAAGGCAGTCCAATGATACAACTAACTGAGAAATGATCCAGAGTAGTGATAATTACGCTAAGGCATAAACAAATAGCATAACGAATTGTGAATTCTGTTCACAGAGCACAAGGGTAGTGCTTGAGATGGTTTTTGAAAGTAGAGATGAGCCCTCTGGACAATATACAGAGAAACTCATCTTCTTTCTCTAAGTAGAAGATAGCAGACCCTCTAATTAACCTATTTCTTCATCAATATGAATAGTGAACATAAATAATAACATTTTCTTGATTTTTTTCTATTTATTTACCAAAATTTAGACTGCTATTCAAAGCAAATGTACAGCGTTCAGCCATGATACTATGATAAAATATATATTCATGGGCTTCCCTGGTGGTGCAGTGGTTGAGAGTCGCCTGCCGATGCAGGGGACACGGGTTGTGCCCCGGTCCAGGAGGATCCCACATGCTGCGGAGCGGTTGGGCCCGTGAGACATCGCCGCTGAGCCTGCGTGTCTGGGGCCTGTGCTCCGCGACGGGAGAGGCCACAACAGTGAGAGGCCCGCGTACCGGAAAAAAAAAAAAAAATATATATATATATATATATATTCAAAATACTTTTTTTCTTCAGAGCAGAATTCACGTAGGAAACAATAAAATGAAGAAACAGTATGAGATTTGGAGTTCAGAAACTTGGATTCTGCTACAAACTAGTTGTATTACTCTGGGAAAAATCAATCTCTCTGGACGGAGTTTGAGTTTTCAGTTGCAAAGATGAAACGATCAGGTTAGTTAACATAAAAATCATTCCCTGCATGAAGCAACTTAGTTTTCACTTTCTCAGTGATTCCAAAACCAGGTATACTGTTGTTTTTAATCCCTAAACAACAAACTTATAAATGAATTGTTTGGACTGTGCCCTTTTGTCGATAGGGAATTTCGGATACTCTTCCCCACATTAACCCAGCACAGAGACTTCCTTCTTCCTTGCACTGATAGCAGCAGCCAGTGATGTAGGGAGAGGAAGTTGGAGGAGCATCTAGGGATTGAATACAAGGCAACCATCACTGTGGACAGCAAAGGAAGACACATGAATGTACTTTCACAAAACCTCATAAAATGACTTGAGCCTCAGTTAATGATTCTTGATGAATAATCCTCAAGAGACATGAGCTATGAATTGCTAATCTGAAACATGTATAAACAGCAGTTACTCTCCTGTATATTATTAAGCATGCTGCATTTTAAAATTGAGGCTATGGTTTTAAAGTCATCCCTCGGGAATTCAGAAGAAGCTTAAGAATTTAGTCTTGACAAGGGAAATTGCTGATGGATTTATAAAGTGGTTTCACTCTCAAGTGATAAATAATTCAAGCCTCTGTAGATGAGTAGGTAATTTTCTAGCAAATTGTTTCCCCAAAGCCTCTCATATTAGGCATTTCTAGCTTCATTACTAACAGGTGTCAGGAGAAGAACACAGCCTGACTTTGTAATTTGGAGTAGTGAGAGAAGCGACAGGAGACCTTTGTACCTCTGAACACCATGCCTGTTGGCCTGGCATCATGAGAGTTGGTTTTCTGCTTTCTGAAGCTTATTCAACCCTAGTCAGAGATTTTAGAAGGACTAGGTCTTAACTGTCTCAGTGACCTCTTGGACCCTCAGGTTGCATTAGTGAGAAATGAAACATCATCTTTTTGGCTGAGGAGTTCACCTTTAATGGTTTCTAGATAATTCAAAGTAAGATTCTTTCATTACCACAGCGTTTCAGAATGAATTACTTGGGTCCTGTAACTGCATAAGTATACAAATCTTAGAAGAAACAATCATCAGTATATTTTCAAGGAATAGAAAAATAGTTCTAGAAATACAATATTCTTTTCAGCTGTTTCATTCATTGTGCTCTTTTTTTTTTTTTTTTTTTTTGCGTTATGCGGGCCTCTCACTGTTGTGGCCTCTCCCGTTGCGGAGCACAGGCTCTGGACGCGCAGGCTCAGCGGCCATGGCTCACGGGCCCAGCCGCTCCGCGGCATGTGGGATCTTCCCAGACCGGGGCACGAACCCGTATCCCCTGCACTGGCAGGCGGACTCTCAACCACTGCGCCACCAGGGAAGCCCCATTGTGCTCTTATATCTCCAACAAATATTTCCAAGTTTTGCTGTATTAATTTTTGTAATGATTATTTTTTACTTCAGAGAAAATAAATTAAAAATACTATAAAAAAGAGGCAATTCCATTGCCTATGGGTGATTTTCTTATATTTAGAAAGAAAAATCTTTTACTTTTGTTTTTGAAGAAACATCACGTTTCTGTTGTTTTTTGTAATAAGTAATCTTATTATTTTTATAAGATTAAAAACACATTTCTAATTCATGATTTTGATGGTTTCAGTGGCTTCTAGCTATGCTGTAAAACTGTGGGTATCTTTTTTTAATATCTTTATTGGAGTATAATTGCTTTACAATGTTGTATTAGCTTCTGCTGTACAGCAAAGTGAATCAGCTATATGTATACATATATCCCCATATCCCCTCCCTCTTGAGTCTCCCTCCCACCCTCCCTATCCCACCCCTCTAGGTCGTCACAAAGCACTGAGCTGATCTCCCTGTGCTATGCAGCAGCTTCCCACTAGCCATCCATTTTACATTTGGTAGTGTATATATGTCAATGCTACTCTCTCAAAAATGTGGATATCTTCACACTAGACTAAGAAACTTTAAAAATTCTACAGTTGTTCAATTAATTTTGTAAAAACAACTTATTAAATAAAACTGTTCAAAACATTTTAATCAAGTGATAGTAAACTGTTAGGTAAAATTTCAAATAATAAAATTTCTGGTTACAAGTCACACTCAAATATGAGTAGGAATTTTTGCTGGAAAGAAGGCAAATCACAAGACCATACTATGCATCCAGGGTTGAGAAATAAATGTAACTTTCATGGCTGGTCCTTGTGTTGATGTATGTAATTCTTCCTCTGCTTCTGTAGTGCACAGAGATGAACACACAAGTTCAAGTAGAGGAAACTGGAGCCCATGACAGCATTTTGTGCTGACTAAAATAGAAAAGTAGATATGTTCATTAATAAATATTGGAGATGTTTAGCAATAAAGTTACTTGATCTACCCAAGGTTCACTTTTATCTTCTATAAAATGGTTAGGTGAGAAGATTAAATGGGTAATGCAAGGGAAAGACATAGCACCAAGTTTTCATTAAGTTATTGTTATTTGTTATTTTGTTTGTGGTGTTCTTGTTCTTGTTGAATTTATAACATAAACAGAAAACAGACTAATCAGGCCACATTATTCCAGCAGCATTATGCTTATTGAAGTTTTAAGAGTATGGTTTCTGATTTTAAGAAAATGTGTTTTTCCAGGACTTTTTATGAAATAATCATACTCATGATATAATCAATCTAATTGTTACTCAATAGTAGTTACTTCTTAAGCATTTCTCATTTCTATTATATTTTTTCAAATAATATTCCTTAAATCCTCACTGCTTCCTGATAGTATATTAATTCAACAAAAGCAAATATACAGATCATTTTACAACCTAAACTATGTGATTTCTAAGTCTGTTTCTCTTTACTGATTATTTTTATTTCTCTTATTGGTCATATTTTCCTGCTTCTTTGAATGTCTTTTTTTTCCCATTAGATGATGGGCATTATTACTTTTTTTCTGTCAAGTGTTGAATATTTTTGAACTTTGTTCTGTGACACAGCTAAGTTACTTGGAAACAATTTGATCCTTTCTGAGCTTGCTTTTAAGTTTTATAAGGTGTGGGGACCAGGCAACCTTAATATAGGTCTAATTTGGCCCCACTACTGAGGTGATGCCTTTCTGAGTACTGAGTCCCATGAATTATGAAGTTTTCCACTTTGGCTGAATTCTCTGTTCAAGAGTCCAATCCACCTCTAACAATACCTACCCAAAGATAGCATCAGATGCCACAGGTAAAGGGTTCAGTCCCAAAAGACTGCCCCACACCCCACTCCCCACTTTACATTCCAGTCACAAGCCCAGGTTATCACCTGTGCTTCTGACCTACCAGCTATAGATTGGAGGTTCCCATGAACCCCTCCTCAGGTTCCACTAATTTACTAGAGCAGCTCCTGGAAACTTAGTGAGACATTTTATTACTGGATCACCAGTTTCTTACAAAAAGCTATAACTCAGGAACAGCCATATGAAAGAAATGCATAGGGCAAGGTATGGGGAAAGGGCACGGAACTTCCATGCCCTCCCCAAGTGCATCATTCTGCCCACATCTCCAAGTGTTCACCAACCCGGAAACTTACTGAACCCTGTCCTTTTGGGTTTTTATGGAGGCTTTACTGCTTGTGCTTCATTGATTAAATTGTTGACCAATGGTAATTGAGTTCAATCTCCAACCCCTCTCCCATCTGCAGAGGTCACGGACTGAAAGTTCCAGTCGTCTTAAGCTGGCTCCATTGGCAACTAGTCCCATCCAAAAGTCACCTCATTAACATAACAAAAACTTCTTTATCTCTCTTAATACTTAGGAAATTCCAAGCGTTTTAGAAGCCCTGAGCCAGGAACCTGGGAGGAAAACAGATATATATGACAAATATGTTTTGGTCATCTGAATTTTATATATATATTTATTTATTTAATTATATATATATATTTTGTGGTATGCGGCCCTCTCACTGTTGTGGCCTTTCCCGATGCGGAGCACAGGCTCCTGAAGCGCAGGCTCAGTGGCCATGGCTCACAGGCCTAGCCGCTCCACAGCATGTGGGATCTTCCCAGACCTGGGCACGAACCCGTGTCCCCTGCCTCGGCAGGCAGACTCTCAACCACTGCGCCACCAGGGAAGCCCCAATATATATTTTTATATATAACAATATTGTATATGATTTTAAGGCCAACATGAATCAAAATCTGCTACAGCTTACTGTAACTTAACAACATATGGGCTATATCAGGATAATTGTTTTTCCCAATTTACAAAACATTAGTGCAGTAGAAAAGATAATACTAAGGAAAAGAAGAGAAAATAAGCTTAAAAACAGCAACACTGTACAATTTAAACTATAAATATTTGCTTTATAAAGATAAACTATACAACATAAGAAGGCATACTTTTAAAAGCATGTGTGTGTGTCTACATGTTGTGTCTGTGTCTGTGTGTGTATGTATATACCTTATTTGCATTAAAAATTGGCAAAGTATCTCATTCACAAGTTATAGTATTTAGAGAGATTTGTAGCTCTGAAGTTGGAACTTAAATATTTCACTTGCTTGTCAAGAAATGTCACTTATAAGATTTATTAAATGAGTACCATATGCACATCTAAATTTAGACAGTTTTATTTAAGCGACTGAACTAGAAAGCGACTGAACTAGAAATGGAAAAAAGACAGCCTCTTCAATAAGTGGTGCTGGGAAAACTGGACAGCTACATATAAAACAATGAAGTTAGAACACTCCCTCACACCATACACAAAAATAAACTCAAAATGGATTAAAGAGCTAAATGTAAGACCAGACACTATAATACTCTTAGAGGAAAACATTGGCAGAACACTCCATGACATAAATCACAGCAAAATCCTTTTCGACTCACCTCCTAGGGAAATGGAAGTAAAAACAAAAATAAACAAATGGCACCTAATGAAACTTCTGAGCTTTTGCACAGGAAAGGAAACCATAAACAAGACAAAAAGACAACGCTCAGAATGGGAGAAAATTTTTGCAAATGAAGCAACTGACAAAGGATTAATCTCCAAAATATACAAGCAGCTCATGCAGCTCAATATCAAAAAAACAAAAAAACTAATTAAAAAAAATGGGCAGAAGACCTAAATAGATATGTCTCCAAAGAAGATATACAGATGGCCAACAAACACATGAAAGACTGCTCAACATCACTAATCATTAGAGAAATGCAAATCAAAACTACCATGAGGTTTCACTTCACTCCAGTCAGAGTGGCCATCGTCAAAAAAATCTACAAACAGTAAATGCTGGAGAGGGTGTGGAGAAAAGGGAACCCTCTTGCACTGTTGGTGGGAGTGTAAATTGATACAGCCACTATGGAGAACAGTGTGGAGGTCCCTTAAAAAACTAAAAGTAGAACTACCATATGACCCAGCAATCCCAGTACTGGGCATATACCCTGAGAAAACCATAATTCAAAGAGTCATGTACCACAATATTCGTTGCAACTCTATTTACAATAGCCAGGACACGGAAGCAACCTAATTGTCCATCAACAGATGAATGGATAAAGAAGATGTGGCCCATATATACAATGGAAGAAACGAAATTGAGTTATTTGTAGTGAGGTGGATGGACCTAGAGACTGTCATACAGAGTGAAGTAAGTCAGAAAGAGAAAAACAAATACCGTATGCTAACGCATATATATGGAATCTAAAAAAAAAGGTTCTGAAGAACCTAGGGACAGGACAGGAGTAAGGACGCAAACATAGAGAAAGGACTTGAGGACACGGGGATGGGGAAGGGTAAGCTGGGACAAAGTGAGAGAGTGGCATGGACATATATACACTACCAAATGTAAAATAGATAGCTAGTGGGAAGCAGCCACATAGCACAGGGAGATCAGCTCCGTGCTTTGTGAACACCTAGAGGGGTGGGATAGGGAGGGTGCGAGGGAGACTCAAGAGGGAGGGGACATGGGGATATATATATATATATATATATATATATATATATATATATATATATATATATATGATTCACCTTGTTATACAGCAGAAACTAACACACTTTGTAAAGCAATTATACTCCAATAAAGATGTTAAAAAATGTAAAAATAAAAATTTTGTTATTTTGCTGAACACTGAGGTGTAGAACAGGATGAGGGCACTTCAAGAGGCTTAAAGGTCGAGCTGAGAGTTAAGTTAATGTCATCTTGGTGTCATGGAGGAGGCAGCAGTGTAGAAAGGGAGCAACTAGCCCAGGAGGCAAGAGACTGAGTGAGGTTTTGTGAGAGCAATAGCCATAAGATATTAATAATAAAATAAGAAAAAACTTAGTGTTCAGAATAGAAACCCTAAAAATAGAAACCATTGTTCACTAAAATATCCTGGATCATGTATAATCCAGAAGTGCTACTTTATTTTGGACCTTACTCTCCTTCAGGAAAAACCTGCTCCTTTTAATTTACACCCAGCATCTTGGCACAGCAGTGGTAATTTCCCAGCATCCTCCTGTTCAATTTCTGCTGAGCACTGACTGTTGGGATGCTGTTAGTGAGGTCTATTATCATTTTGGCAGCTCAACAAGACTTCCATGAAAGAAGCAGAGAGTATGGCTTGGGACAAACACATCCCTGAGCTATTTTCTATTCATATGGACTACACAGCTTTTTTGGTAGAGAGCTAGACTTGTGTAAAGATTAATTGGTATATTAATAGAACATGCCTAAAAGTCATAACTGTGGTGCCAGGAAGCTAATAAGCTACATTTCTGAGTGGCATATTCTTTGGAAATCCCTTAGTTTTTCCCTCAAAACAAAAGATACACAAAGATGGGCTTCCCTGGTGGCGCAGTGGTTCAGAGTCCGCCTGCCGTTGCAGGGGACACTGGTTCGTGCCCCAGTCCGGGAAGATCCCACATGCCGTGGAGAGGCTGGGCCCGTGAGCCATGGCCTCTGAGCCTGCGTGTCCGGAGCCTGTGCTCCACAACAGGAGAGGCCACAACAGTGAGCGGCCCGCGTACCGCAAAAAAAAAAAAAAAAAAAAAAAAAAAAAAAAAAAAAAAAAAAAAGATACACAAAGAGAGCTAGGGTTGGTGCTTGAGTATTAAAGAAGAAGCTTTTTGTGTTCTTTAATTTTATGGCCAAATGTTTTAGTGATATTTCAGGTACAATAATGTTGGGTAGAATACAACCTGGAAATCTCATGGACATGCAACCACAAACATCTATGTTTCCTGCTCCTGAGTCTGCAGGTCAGCTGGGGTGGTTCTGCTTTAGGTTGCAGGTCAGGGGTTTCTTCCATGTGTCTTTCATTTTAAGATCAGGGGCCACAGTGGCATGTTTACAGCTCTGGTTAGACATGGAATACAATGATCACTAATTGGAGCAAGCCACATAGCCAAGCCCTTCCTCAGTGGGGATAGGAATTACAGTACACCACAAGGCAGTGGGTGTGTAATTCAGAACAATAATGAAATCTCTACCACAACATTTAAAGTTGGTGATTTTCACATAAAAGTGGACAAATTTATAGAAAAATCTGTATTCTCAAATCTTAAATTTGATAGATTTTTCTTCTGAGCCTATATTTCCCTATTGGCAAAAATTAAGTGGACCCAAGTATAGCTTCCACCCTTCAGAAGAGATGTACTCTTTCAGATAGCCAGGAACTCCACCACCCAGAATTGCCATTTGTCAACTCTCTTTACTCATCATTACCCTTCTGGTCTTTGGAGGTAATTCAATTTATGACCTGTTGTATTGCAGATGGGTCAAAATGCACAAAAATACCTCAAAATCCAACTGGAAAGTATCAAAAAACTACTAAAAAAAGTGCAAATAAATTTCCAGGGGAGAACTCTGGGACAGAGATTATCTTTGGCTAGTTGGCAAGTCATTAGGCTAGAAAGAGAGAACAATCTATGGAACTCTTTATTAAAGAGTAAAAATTGGAGTTGAGTCTCAAGTCATGGGTAAAAAGTCTTATCCTAATAAGTGGCCTTCAGACACTAAAGAATATGCAAAATAAAAGCATGCCCTGGGTGTTAGTATAAGGGGCAATAATAAGCAAAAAGAGAAAATATAACTAATCTGTTTATCTTCACATAGTCATTTTTCTCTTACATAAAGGAGAATTAAGTAAGTTCTTTGGAGGAAGAGAGACTCTATGAAACTGTAGGAATAAAAGATAAAAACTAGTTAAACTTTCCCTACAGTTATTGTATTTAAAGTGTGATTTTCATAGGTGGAAGTTTTTACATACCCCCTGCTTTCAGAGTCATAGCTGGCCAGCGTCTCTTAGAAACACATCACCCTTATCCCTGGAATGTTGATTACATTCTGTGAAGTCAAACGACTGCTTATCTTGATACTTATTATTTCATAGTTGCTTAACTGTGTAGTGTGGCTAGCATTTTTTATATTTTAAGAACTCTTAGGGAATATTTCTAGGAATAATTGTTTGACTGAAGGATTTTCCTTCATTGCGCATAGAAGCAATATTCACTCTTATGTAGATTTTGCAACCTGAAGGATTAAAAAGAAAAATACAATCCAATTCCTGTGCTATGTTGGGACAGGTTTGGGGAGTAGATTAGTCAGCTATTGCCACAAAACTGTGTAACAAATCACCCCAAAGCTCAGTGGTTTAAAACAATGGGATTTATTTTCACAGGTCTATAGGTTGGCTGAGTGTGGCTGAGTTAGGCAGAGTATGACTGGATGGTTCTGCTTGTCTTGGTTACATTTACTCATGTGTCTGCAGTTTGCTGGGTTCAGCTGATCCAGGCTGGTGGACTTGTGTCATGTTTTTCTCATCCTCCCTCTGGACCAGTGAGTCTTTCTCATGGTTCTAGCAGAGGTACAAGAAGGCAAACCCAATCTTGCAAATGCTTTAAAGCGCCTGCTTTCATTATGTCTAGTAATATCCCATCTCAGTCACATGGCTGAGACCAGACGAGATGTAGAGTTTACTCTCCATCTATAGTGAGAGGGCCCTATAAAGTTACCTGGCAGAGGGTGTATATGCAGGAAGTAGTTAAAAAAAACCTGGGAGCTACATGGCAAAGGGTGGTTGTACAGGAAGCGGTGAAAATTTGGGAGCATTAAGGCAATCTGTCACTAAGAGATAGATCACACTCTCATTCAACAGGAGCACTACAGTACTCAAGGCTGAAAAAATAAATGGTTTTGGAATTTAAACAGACTTGGATTCACACCTTGGCTCTGCTCTTTATTTGCTCAGTTTTGTTAACTTTAAAATGGGGTTGGTAACAATATCTACTTATGCTGCAGAAAGTGCTTGGAACCTGGTAGGCACTTAATAAGTGCTAGTTCCTCCCTCTTCTAACATGCTTTCTTTCAAATATCTCTTCATCTTGCTTTATGGAGCTGTGGTTTATTTATCAGATTGATTTTATAATCTCTATCTTTAATGAAACCCTCACCTGATATTGTTTGGGGGCATGAATTAACTACCTAGAAGGACTCTTTTAATCTTACAAGAGGGATGCAGATGAACGTATTCTACCATCATCATATCTCCCCAGGAATAATTCCTTCAATTATTTTTCAAAGCCTGCTCACTGAAAACTCTCCTGACAAAGAACATTTTTTTTATCAGAACACAAGTCTAAACTGGGTTAAGATAGATTTGTGATTTCTAATGAAAGCCACATAACTCTAAAAATAAACATGAATTACAGACACACCACAGTGTTCTCTGATCCTGCAGCAGACTGAAATACCAGAGAGATGCTGCATGCTGGGAGTGCATGAGGTGGTATGCTTGCAACCAAACTGACATTACAGAACTGGATGGAATCAAATTTGTTGTCATGGCAGAATTGTCATGGGCCATATCAAATTCCCGTCAAAGAAACAAACGAAAAAAATATTAGTTTCTAGAAGGAATACTTTCAGTGCTAGGAAAATGGGCTTTGGCTATGAAAGGATGCCAGTTTGTACAGTTGAGGTAGGATGGAAGGATGAGCCCAAATGAAAGTTCTGCTCAAAGTGAAAAAATAACTCTGGGGACAAACATCATCTCTACTAGAATCATTAGATCTGTTATCATATTTTCCTTTCTTGGAGCACTGCAATTTTTATTCCAGTGCTGAGCAGGAGTAATACAATCACTTTTATTATATTAGAGGTGAAAATTATCCATGACATTTTGTCTAAACTCATCAGCACTTGGAAATTATTTATGTGTATGGAAGAAAAGTCATCTGACTTTAAGGATGGTAAGGCCATTATCTGGTTAAAGTCAGAACTTGTTCTTAGTGGCTTTTTTGGGATAATATCAAACTTAAGCACAAGTATGAGAGTAAAACTTCAGCAACATTCATTTAAAAAGGGTTAGTATTGATCCACATATATATACAATATTATATCAAATTGAAAGCTGTGGAATAAGGAGAGTGCACATGCATTCACAAGGCCTGTTTTAATCTCAGCTTTATAGATTATTAACTGATAGGTTTGGAACACATTACCAATGGTAATATCTTCTACAGAATTGTTTTGAGTATGAAATGAAACAATATATAATGAGAAAGTTCTTTTTAAAAGTTAAAATGCTGTATCTCTGTCAGGAAAACCCTCATTCGGGATTCTCACGTTTTCAGGATCTTTTAGCCTTTGAGGTTCCTTTGTTACATAGGTTTCTTTTCAAGTCAACCCAGTCCCGTATTTAAATAACATCACCAAGGTTAGAAAGCATACACCAAGGGCTTCAGCATTGTTCATCCTTGTGTGACCTAGTCACAATCTCCCAAAGAAACAATGAAACAAAGATGCTTATCACGGTAATATTTACAAAATAAAAATATTAAAAAATTGTTAAAAAATAAGGGAAAAATTGAATAAATTATGGCATGACCACAGCATGGACATTATAAGCATTTTTTAAATTTAAAAACTAATATGCATAGTAGAAGTATAGTATGGCACAAATGCTACTGGTATGGCACAAGTACTAATGTATTTGTGCTGCAGTAGAGTTCTGGAACCCTCTGGCAGTGTCAGACACATTCCTCTAGTTTCTGAAATGTGAGGGAGTCTGAGTAGGTTCTCGGGTGGAGCCACACCTAATTCAAGATGGGCATATGGAAGCCTCGAGGTAGCAACTATTTCCAACCACTATGGAAATATTTCAATATTTTAGTGACTGAAATGGTTGTACTGTGTGTTCCAGCTTAATATCAACTCATATGTGAACTCAAAAGGACAGGACGTAAAACTATTTGTGGTATTATCCCATTAAATTGTATTTATACATAGGAAAAATACTGAAGACAATGTAATTATGTTTTTTCTTAATTTTTGACCATATTTTCTAAATTTTTTACAATGAGCTTTTTTTTTTTTTTTTAGCACTCTGGCTATTTCCAGTTTTTTTTTTTTTTAATTACAACCTAGAAATGATATGAACTTTTTTCATGTCTTTAGGTAAATTGTGCAGGAATTTCTCCTGGTTACAGCCCTAGGAGTGGAATTGCTAGATAGTAAGGTGTATGGCTGCTCAGCTATCCAATATAATACCAATGTATTTTCCCAAGTGTCACAATTATACCCCATCAGCAGTAGATAAACAATCCCATTGATATAGCTATTCTCTCACATTCAGTATTGTCAGATTAATTTTTCCTAACAATATGAGGTGCATTTGTTTTTCATTGTGCTCTTGATTTGCATTTTCTCATACATGATTTTTTTAAAATTTTATTTATTTTTGGCTGTGTTGGGTCTTCGTTGCTGCGTGCAGGCTTTCTCTAGTTGCTGCGAGCAGGGGCTACTCTTCGTTGTGGTGCACTGGCTTCTCATTATGGTGGCTCTCTTGTTGCGGAGCATGGTCTCTAGGTGCGCAGGCTTCAGTAGTTGTGGCATGCGGGCTCAGTACTTTTGGCTCGCGGGTTCTAGAGCACAGGCTCAGTAGTTGTGGTGCACGGGCTTCGTTGCCCCAAGGCATGTGGGATCTTCCTGGACTAGGGCTTGAACCCGTGTCCCCTGCATTGCAGGCAGATTCTTAACCACTGCACCACCAGGGAAATCCCTTTCATACGTTTTTGAAATGCCCCTTTCTGTAAGCTTATATAGGCATGTGTGGAAAGAGGAGGATGTCAGACTTAGAACCATGGGGATTAACGCTGCCTCCTGTGTAATTTGAGGGTTCCTATGAAAACCCCCCAAAGGACTTCCCTGCTGGTGCAGTGGTTAAGAATCCGCCTGTCAATGCAGGGGACATGGAATCGAGCCCTGGTCTGGGGAGATCCCAGATGCCGCAGAGCAACTAAGCCGGTGCGCCACAACTACTGAGGCTGTGCTCTAGAGCCTGTGAGCCACAAATACTGAAGCCCATGCACCTAGAGCTCATGGTCCACAACAAGAGAAGCCACCGCAATGAGAAGCCCTTGCACAGCATCGAGGAGTAGCCCCCGCTCGCCACAACTAGAGAAAACCTGCGTGCAGCAATGAAGACCCAACTCAGCCAAAAATAAATAAATAGATTTATTTAAAAAAAAACAAAAACCAAAATCTCCCCTACTCATCTGTAATGCTATTTCATAATTAGAGACTTTTTCCTCTGGAAATTTGAAGGCTTTTCTGGCTTCACGAACCTTTTGTAAAGTAACAATGCTACCCTTCATTGAACACTTATCTAGGAAGTAGAGTTAGATGTTTTTCAAACAATAGCACGTCATATTATATTCACTGCTCACAGCGTTATGAAGTAGGTATCTCTATTTATACCTGACAACCAAAAAAAGTGAGGCACAGAGAAGTTACATGACTTGCTAAGAATAGCAGGATTATATCCAAACACAAGCCTGTCTGACTCCAAAATAATGCTCCTAATCATTATTCAACGTAGCCTCCCTGTGAAAGACAGTGCCTATACCTTTATCCCTTAATCCAGTGGTTCTCAACCCTGACTCCATATTAGAATCCCTTATGCAAAGAGAGTTATTTCACACGTTAAACATAGACATAGTACCTCAAGGTAGCATACCTGAGGCTCTTGGAGATTTCAGAACACCAGTCTCCCATCTTCCAAAGGCCATGCTGTCACCTACAAGACTAAGAGCCCTTACACACAGCATCTTCTCAAGACATATAATTCCCAGAGACTGCAGCTCTGTGAAAAAGGAATGTCCAATGGGCAGTGTTTAAGTTACATTTAAGTTTTGGATCTCCATCCCCTATTATATGTCAGATTTCCCTTCCTCCCTCTCTCCTCCCTCTCTGTCTCTTCCTTCTCTTCTCTTCCTTGGCTTTCTCCTTCTCTCTCATGTTGCCCACTTCCATTATATTTAAAGCTTCCTTCCTGCCTTGTATAAAAAAATCCAAAAATGTTTTCACCTTGAAACTCCATAAGAAAATAAAAAATCTGAAGCTCTCAAATTCCTTTTTGTTGTTTATCTTTTTATTATGGAAAATTTCAAACATACTCACAAAAGAAGAAAACATGTAATAAGGACCACACATAGGCCTTCATAAGTCTATCAACCAGCTTCAGTACTTATCAACATTTTGGTATTCTAATTTCATCTATCACTTTCCACATGAGCATTTTATTTCCTTTACTTTTCTATTGAGTGTTTTTAAAAAGTTCACAGGTGTCAAACCATTTCAGTTGTAAGTACTTTATTTTGTATCTGATATCTTTTTAAAGGTTTTAAAGTGTTATCCCTTAGGGTTTTTGATCTAGTTGTTGGAATGTAAGACAACATAAGCAAGAATTCAGTGTTTTAGGAGCACTTTCTCAAACATGGGATTTAACACCCTGCTAAGGACCCCAGAAAATGGGGCAAGTTAACTGCTGGATTGGTTATTAGAAGTCTGGAGAAAGTAGTAGCTCACGCTGAGTGAAACTGAAATGCTTGAGTTGCTGAGGCAGATTGTAGAGGAAGCAAAAAGGCTGAGGGAGTTATGCATGCTGGAGGAGATGTATTATGTGAGGTCAGGAGATCCACCAGAAGATTACATTGCATATGTGGACCCAGAGGACACTCCACTCATTAAGACCATCTGCCCAAGAGGGGCAGCCAGTGAGGGTGCTGCTTCATTCTACTATCAGAAGAAGGCAAGGGCTTCCCTGGTGGCGCAGTGGTTGAGAGTCCACCTGCCGATGCAGGGGACACGGGTGTGTGCCCCTGTCCGGGAAGATCCCACATGCAGCGGAGTGGCTGGGCCCATGAGCCATGGCCACTGAGAGCCTGCGCATCCGGAGCCCATGCTCTGCAACGGGAGAGGCCGTGGCAGTGAGAGGCCTGCGTACTGCAAAAAAAAAATAAATAAAAAAAAATAATAAAGCTGAATAATATTCCATTGTATGTAGTATATACTACAGTTTGTTCATCCACTCATCTGCTGATGGACAATTGTAGAACCCATATCTTAATGGAAGAGTGTCAAAGATTTGCAGCAATCTCTATAACCACTACAATAACCACAGTATAATTATAAAATCAATACATTTAGCACTGATACAGTACCATTGGCCTCTGAGTTCTTGAGTTAGACTGGCCAAGTTTGGAGTCTGTTTCTGCTTTTTATTAGGTATAGACTTTTGGCAAGTAGCTCTGGCCTCTGATCTTTAGTCTCCTCATCTCTAAATGAGGCCAATAATACCTATGTCTTAGGGTGGCTGTGAGGGCTAATAAAATACTTATGTGATGATTCTGGCACCCAGTAGTGGCTTAGTAAGCTTTAGGTCTCCCTTTCACCTCAGAGAATTAAACATGTCACTGAGTGCTCAATAGGCCTACAATTAAATACTGGTTGGTTGGGAAGATATAGAGGTGACTTTGGTTTTCTAAGAAATAATGAAGAAATTTATTATACACTTAAATTGTTGCCTTATGAGTTCCCATTTCTGAAGGTTCATCTTCTTTTTGTTAGATGTAGGTTAAGTATCATCAACCAAGAGAGAGAATTCTCCATTTTTTAAGAACAAGTTATAGTCATTCAAAAGAAAAATGTATTATCAATCTACTAGCATCATGAAGGTACAACAAACCTAATTTCTGAATCAGGATAATTTTGGCTACAAGTAGCAGAACACCCAACTCAAAAATAGCTTAAGCTATAGAGAAATTGTATTATTTTATAACAGGAAGACCAGAAACATGGATGCTCCAGAGTTGGGTAATTCAGTGGCTCAGTGATCTCACAAGGGTCCACAAAGGTTTTGGTCTAAGAGACCACAAAGGTCTCTATTGGAGCCTCTTCCATAGGTTGGCCTAGACCACAAATGGAAAACTTCTCATGGTGGCAAGATGGCTGCAGTAGTTTCAAGCATCACATTCAAACATGGCAACATTCAGAAGAGACCATCTCTTCCTATGAAGTCTTGGAGCGTGAGAAACTCCTTCTAAGAAGCCCTCCAGAAGATGCTCCTTACCGCTCATTCATCAGATTTGCATCACTTGCCCATGTCCAAACCACCCGTGGATGGGAAATGGAACCCCATTAACTGACTTAACCCAATTGTGGTTAACTTCTTGGGTCTGGTGTTGGGACTGGCACCAGCCTCTCCTGAAATACTGGCCATTGGCTGGGAGCTGAAAAAATGTGGGAGGAAGGACAATAAATTCTACCTGCTACAGCAGCGGTCCCCAACCTTTTTGACACCAGGGACTGGCTTCATGGAAGACAATTTTTCCATGGGGTTGGCGGGCGGGGAAAGGTTCAGGTGGTAATGCGAGCAATGGGGAGCCATGGGGAGCGGCAGATGAAGCTTCGCTCCCTTGACCGCCACTCACCTCCTGCTGTGCGGCCCGGTTCCTAACAGGCTGCGGACCGGTTGGGGACCCCTGTGCTACAGTATACTAGTTAGATTTTGTTATATCCAAGCATTAGAAATTAGAATGAAAAATCCATTTTTGTATATCTGCATCATTAGCAAATGCCTGAAGTTCTTTAGAATGTAATTTTGATAAGCAAATGGCATGAAACATAATAGTTATGATTTGGTAATCAAGAAATATGAAGTAGATTTAATTAACTTTGAAATGCTTTTTAAAATAATGCGTTTCTAAGAGTCTAAAAAACTTCCCAAGTATACTAAGGAGTTTGTTAAAAGTGTGTTCACCATTTTTGTATTTATGTTTCTTTATAGTCCTAGCAGGTAAACTCTCTATGTAAGAATTTATTTTCTTTTAATTTTAATTTTCCACTAAGCAATTTCTCTATAAAATGATGGATGCAATTAAGAATGTATTTAAGGGGCTTCCCTGGTGGCGCAGTGGTTGAGAGTCCGCCTGCCGATGCAGGGGACACGGGTTCGTGCTCCGGTCCAGGAGGATCTCACATGCCGCGGAGTGGCTGGGCCCGTGAGCCATGGCTGCTAAGCTTGCGCGTCCGGAGCCTGTGCTCCACAATGGGAGAGGCCACAGCAGTGAGAGGCCCACATACCGCAAAAAAAAAAAAAAAAAAAAAAAAAAAAAGAATATATTTAAGAACTAAGTATAATCTCTCCCTTTTCCTAATTTTAATTTGTTCTGTATTTTTGTCCCAAGCATACTAGTGGTTATAGGCCATGTTCACAGCAGTACAATTCCTATTTACTCAGTAATGCCCATAGGAAAACCGAGAGTCCTGGGATGCAAGTTGCACAAGTGAAAGAGCTCAGCTTCCCAGGTCATCATGTCATCTGTTACAGTTAACACCAGACAAGTACGCTAGGTAACAATGTAACAAATATACCCCCCCACCCCAATCTCAGAAACATTTATATTTTGTTCATGCCATAGAAGTTCCATAGAAGTTCAATGGAGAATAGAGGACTCTGCTCATGTTACTGACTCAGGGACTCAGGTTGATGGGGGAGCCAGCATTTCAAATGTGCCACAGGGAAAAGGGGGCTTGGGGGAACCTTCACGCCAGCAATTACATGTTTTGTCCAGAAGCTACACATGTACTTCTAGTCATTTTATTGGTCAGAACCAATTACATGACACCCTAACCCATGGGGACCAAGAAGTACGTTCCTGCCAAGTCCCTGGGAGATGGAGAGCCAGCAACACTGGTGAGCAGTATTTTTGACAACTGCAACAATGTCCCAGTGTGTATCACTGTCTTTCAATGGAAGGGGAGACATGCCCTAAGGAACAATTAGTCCTCAGTTGTTATAACCAAAATGTAAATGCTTCAGTTAGGATGGTTCTCTATACCCTGGTATGACTACAAATACAGCTTCAGCAAGGACAAAAAATCTCATCTCATGACTTGAACTGCGGTATGGCTTTTCCGTCATGTTAAGGGTCATGTTTTAGGTAAAAATGTAGCTTTTTTCAAATCTATTGTGTCACTGCATACTGGCGGGGTGTTATCAAGCAAGTAATCCTTGGAGTGTATTTCCAGCTGCCCAGTCTAATTTCCTCTTCACTTTCTAATCATGGGTCTTCTGTCCACATTACTTGATATCATAGATTGTTAGGTTTTTGATTGTAAATGTTGGGCCATCTCCATTTATTTGGTATAAAGGGTGATTCATTCTAAATAGAACTTAAAACCTTTATTACTGATTTTGATCATTGTGGTCATGCCTGTGCAAGCACAGTGAACAAGTACATTTAATCAACTTAGTCTGAAAACTTTGTCTGAATATTTAGTCTGAATACTCCAGCCATTTCTCGCCCCTGAACAATCTAAGTCAGTCCATGGACTCTTTAATAAATCATGCTTCAATGGCAAGAATGGCAATACAGGAAGAGTCTCATGTGACAGGAAATAAAGGGAGAAGTCCAGCCACTCTTCTCCATTGGTGTTAAATAATAATAGTATTTGAATAGTTGAATGCACATTTCGTTCTAGGCTCTTTAGTAGTTGCTGTGTGTATGTATATGTGTGTGTGTGTATGTATATATATATATATATATATGTATATATATATACAAATATATAGTACACTCTAGCCAATCCTCAGCACAAATAGAGTGAGTTGGCTGGTATCATCCGGTTTTCATATGAGGAAACAGTCTCAGATGTTTGTCCAAGTTCAAACAGCTACTCAGTGTCTCCAACTGTAATAAAACTTTGAGAATTTAGGCTTGATTTTATTTTATTAACTGTCCAGTTTTCTTTTAATTCCCTAAAGATGTTATTTGTACCTGTAATTTTTAAATAGCTTTCTATTTTGTATAATACTGATTTAATTATATCTTGAAAATCTTCCCAGTGTACTGTAAGTACGTCCAAAATCTTTGCACAATTATAGGTCTAACCCTGTGACTTAGCAGGTATTCAGACAATGCTTTAAATGAATGTATGCATCCGTGTGAGGTTCACATGTCTGGCTGAGAGTTACTACCTGCTTTACGCACGCAAATCCAGACTAGTTGAGCTGGCTTGAACTCCAAGGCCTATTTGCTATCAGTTTTCTAAACAAGCAGAATTAGCTATGTGTTTTTTCTACCTAAGTAGAAGAGAAGATTTAAGAATGATTTTCTTGACTGATTATATTAAAAAATGCATGCTGAATAATATATTTAACAACAAACAACAACAAATAATAACAACTGTGTGAGCGTGAGAACAAATCAAAATGAAAATAACTTATTAAACTATAAATTTTGTACTGTATTTTCTAAAGTTTTTGCAACAAGCTTGTGTTACCTTCATGACTGGAATAAAAACAAAAAAGATTTTTTTAAAAATGCATGCTGATTGTAGAAAATCTAGCAAATGCAGAAAAACTTAAATAAGAAAATAAAAATAACTCCAAATTCCAGAGGTTTGTTCTCCCAATCATTGTTTTTAAAGGCATGTGTATACACACAATTTACACAACTCTCAGTATATATAGTATTGCAGCTTGGTTTTTCACTTTATCATGTCCTTTAAAATCTTTTTTAAAAGATGCTTGTCAGTGGTCTCATACTGTTTCATCATATAAAGGGGACATAATTTATTATTGGATGTTTAGGCTGTGTCATTTTTTGCTATTATAAATAATGTTGTGATGAACATCTTTCTATATAAATCTTTGTGAGCATGATTTTCAATGTACCGTCCGTCCTTTGGAGTCCCTTGATTGGTGACACGTACCTCTGTTAACTGATATTTGACACATGGGACTGAAGCTGTGTAGCTAGAACTTGTTAAGAAGACAAGTAGTGTAGCAGTGGCCTGTCTCATGCTCATAAAATAAAATGGATACAACTATAATTTTGCAGGCCATTTATTTGGTTGAAAACTGGATGCCTCATTGATTCCATGCACAATATATCCCAAAAGAATAAAGGTGACCTTGGAGACAGCCAGCCATTCAGGATCCAATTAATCAAGCCTCAGGATATTTGGTTCCCAACACCAACCAGAGCCATCATGATCTGTCAGATTCTTGTTACTCAGATTTTAGGAAGGGATGTGGGTTCTGTTTAGCTTGTGGGTGCTCTTCTGGAAACAACAGAAGATCTCAGTCTTTAACTCTAAGGAATGTTGGTTGTGGGAGTTGCAGGCTTTTGTAGAAAGAGTAACAATTTAGTCTAAAATTTAGTGAGCTTTACTGAAGACCACCAAAAAGAAGAAATCATCATTTAAACTTGAATATCCCCCCACCAGAGGACTGGAAAAAAGCACAGTCTTAGAACTCTGTGTTTCTAGGACATCTGAGATATATATATCATCTATTTATAAAGTTCTTTAAACTGGGGTCTCATTTATTTTGTCAATATCTTGCAGAATCAACAAAAATTAAAATCCATATTAAAAAAAAGGACCTGAGTTGGTTTCCAGTTATTTAAGCTACAGGCACCAAAGCTTAGCAATCATCTCTAATAGCCTAAGAGGATGAAGGTTTTACCTTTGATCTAGAATTTGTTTAATCTTCTAGGACAGTGCAGGAGATTCTAGGTCCAAATTCCAGGTATTTAATATGTTTCAGTTTTGCTCTCTGCTTCATGATGACAATTTTATCACTAGCTCTTAACACTTATTGTACTAAATTGCTATGTTAATATTAATGTCATATAGCTGATTCACTTTGTTATACAGCAAAAACTAACACAAGGTTGTAAAGCAATTATACTCCAATAAAGATGTTAAAAAAATATTAATGTCAAAGTGTGAAAAATTCAACTGGTAAATGGTATGTAAATTAGCCTAATGCAAACTTTAATGGATTCCTGCACTCAAAAAATCCTTTGAAACAAAGGTAACTAAAGTGGTAAAAAAGACTAACCAATGACCATTAAAAGGGAAGATTGCTACAAGTTAAAGAATAAAATACTTTAAAGCAAACAAGCAAGCTTGACTGATTTTATTTTATTTTATTTTATTATTTTTTAATACACTTTTTATTTTAGAATAAGTTTGATTTACAGAAAACTTGCCGAGATAATATCCCATATATCCCTCATGTAGTTTCAGTTTCCTCTAATATGATCATCACATATTA
Organism: Mesoplodon bidens; assembly: GCF_964165515.1. Classification (NCBI taxonomy): domain Eukaryota; kingdom Metazoa; phylum Chordata; class Mammalia; order Artiodactyla; family Ziphiidae; genus Mesoplodon; species Mesoplodon bidens. The sequence goes on from NC_138160.1 coordinate 35,047,561, forward strand.
ACATGGTACATTTGACAAAAGAAAGAAGCCAACATTGGCCCATTACTATAAACTAAACTCCAGATTTCCAGTCTTTCCATCCATGTTTTATCTGTTTCAGGATATAATCTAGCATACCACATTGCATTTTGTTATCATGTCTCCTTAGTCTTCCTTGGTCTGTAACAAGTTCTGGGTTTTTTCTTGTTTTTTGTAACCTGAAGAGTATTGAGAAGTACTGATCAGTTATTTCATATAGAAGTTCTCTAAATGCCTCAATGTTTTATCTGATGGTTTTCTCATAATTAGTCTGGAGTTATGGGTTTGGGGGAAGAAAACCACAGAGGTGAAATACACTTCTCATCACATCTTATCAGAGGGCTCGTGATGTCATCATGGCATTACTGGTGACTTTACCTGTGATCATTTTGTTAAGATAGCATTTGCCAGGTTTCTCCATTGTAAAGCTACTATTTCCCCTTCCATACTCTAAATGATTCACTGAGTTCTGTCTCCCTTCGAGGAGAAAGATTACACTGTACCTCCCAGAAAGAGAGTATCTACATGGATTATTTGAAATTGTTCTGTAAGTAGGAGTCTATCCTCTCCATTTATTTATTTCTTTATTCAATTATTTATTTCTTTATTCAATTATTTATTTATATTACTGTGGACTCATATATATTTTATACTTTGGATGATAATCCAAACTATGCTATTTTGTTACCCAATTTGTTCCAGCTCTGGCCATTGGCCCCTGTATGTTTGACATGCCTTCATCTTTTTGTTTTTTGAGCACCTCCTTACTTTCTGGCCTACAAAGTGCTCTAGGCCATCTTATATTTTCCCTTACACAGCCTGAGAATTAGCCATTTCTCCAAGGAGCTCTGATTCCTTTTATTGGAGAATGGCATTTAGAAATCAAGATCTGGGCTCTGGGCATGTTTGCTGTTACTGGGTTGTCAGTGCTTCTGGGCCCTCTCAGCAGACAAAACTAGATAATATATGTATGTATACTAACCCAAGAATTCATACAAATCTATAATCATCTTTGTGTCTATCTGTATACGCTAAACATTAGTACATACTGATGTCTCTGACTCCAATCCAGTACCACAGAGTTTATTCTAGCCTTCCCTTATTTATTTGAAACTTCCCTCCTGACAGTGAGAAACCTTGCTCCCACTATCCATCAGACATTTACTTATTTTTTCAACCCCAAAGTACATTTTTTTTTTAAATTTTTTGCTTTATAACAAATTTAATCAGTTATACATATACATATGTTTCCATATCCCCTCCCTTTTGCGTCTCCCTCCCACCCTCCCTATCCCACCCCTCCAGGCGGTCACAAAGCACCGAGCTGATCTCCCTGTGCTATGTGGCTGCTTCCCACTAGCTATCTACCTTACGTTTGGTAGTGTATATATGTCCATGCCGCTCTTTCACTTTGTCACAGCTTACCCTTCCCCCTCCCCATATCCTCAAGTCCATTCTCTAGTAGGTCTGTGTCTTTATTCCTGTCTTACCCCTATGTTCTTCATGACATTTTTTTTTCTTAAATTCCATATATATGTGTTAGCATACAGTATGTGTCTTTCTCTTTCTGACTTACTTCACTCTGTATGAGACTCTAGGTCTATCAACCTCATTACAAATAGCTCAATTTCATTTCTTTTTATGGCTGAGTAATATTCCATTGTATATATGTGTCACATCTTCTTTACCCATTCATCCGATGATGAACAGTTAGGTTGCTTCCATCTCTGGGCTATTGTAAATAGGGCTGCTATGAACATTTTGGTACATGTCTCTTTTCAAATTATGGTTTTCTCAGGGTATATGCCCAGTAGTGGGATTGCTGGGTCATATGGTAGTTCTATTTGTAGTTTTTTAAGGAACCTCCATACCGTTCTCCATAGCGGCTGTACCAATTCACATTCCCACCAGCAGTGCAAGAGTGTTCCCTTTTTTCCACACCCTCTCCAGCATTTATTGTTTCTAGAATTTTTGATGATGGCCATTCTGACTGGTGTGAGATGATATCTCATTGTAGTTTTGATTTGCATTTCTCTAATGAGTAAAGATGTTGAGCATCCTTTCACGTGTTTGTTGGCAGTCTGTATATCTTCTGTGGAGAAATGTCTATTTAGGTCTTCTGCCCATTTTTGGATTGGGTTGTTTGTTTTTTTGCTATTGAGCTGCATGAGCTGCTTATAAATTTTGGAGATTAATCCTTTGTCAGTTGCTTCATTTGCAAATATTTTCTCCCATTCTGAGGGTTGTCTTTTGGTCTTGTTTATGGTTTCCTTGGCTGTGCAAAAGCTTTGAAGTTTCATTAGGTCCCATGTGTTTATTTCCGTCTTTATTTCCATTTCTCTAGGAGGTGGGTCAAAAAGGATCTTGCTGTGATTTATGTCATAGAGTGTTCTGCCTATGTTTTCCTCTAAGAGTTTGATAGTGTCTGTCCTTACATTTAGGTCTTTAATCCATTTTGAGCTTATTTTTGTGTATGGTGTTAGGGAGTGATCTAATCTCATACTTTTACATGTCCCTATCCAGTTTTCCCAGCACCACTTATTGAAGAGACAGTCCTTTCTCCACTGTACATTCCTGCCTCCTTTATCAAAGATAAGGTGACCATATGCCCGTGGGTTTAACTCTGGGCTTTCTATCCTGTTCCATTGATCTATCTTTCTGTTTCTGTGCCAGTACCATACTGTCTTGATTACTGTAGCTTTGTGGTATAGTCTGAAGTCAGGGAGCCTGATTCCTCCAGCTCCGTTTTTCGTTCTCAAGATTGCTTTGGCTATTCGGGGTCTTTTGTGTTTCCATACAAATTGTGAAATTTTTTGTTCTAGTTCTGTGAAAAATGCCAGTGGTAGTTTGATAGGGATTGCATTGAATCTGTAGATTGCTTTGGGTAGTAGAGTCATTTTCACAATGTTGATTCTTCCAATCCAAGAACATGGTACATCTCTCCATCTATTTGTATCATCTTTAATTTCTTTCATCAGTGTCTTATAATTTTCTGCATACAGGTCTTTTGTCTCCTTAGGCAGGTTTATTCCTAGATACTTTATTCTTCTAGTTGCAATGGTAAATGGGAGTGTTTCCTTGATTTCACTTTCAGATTTTTCATCATTAGTATATAGGAATGCCAGAGATTTCTGTGCATTAATTTTGTATCCTGCAACTTTACCAAATTCATTAACTCTAGTAGTTTTCTGGTAGCACTTTTAGGATTCTCTATGTATAGTATCATGTCATCTGCAAACAGTGACAGCTTTACTTCTTCTTTTCCAATTTGGATTCCTTTTATTTCCTTTTCTTCTCTGATTGCTGTGGCTAAAACTTCCAAAACTAGGTTGAATAAGAGTGGTGAGAGTGGGCAACCTTGTCTTGTTCCTGATCTTAGTGGAAATGGTTTCAGTTTTTCACCATTGAGGACAATGCTGGCTGTGGGTTTGTCATATATGGCCTTTATTATGTTGAGGAAAGTTCCCTCTAGGCCTACTTTCTGCAGGGTTTTTATCATAAATGGGTGTTGAATTTTGTCGAAAGCTTTCTCTGCATCTATTGAGATGATCATATGGTTTTTCTCCTTCAACTTGTTAATATGGTGTATCACATTGATTGATTTGCATATATTGAAGAATCCTTGCATTCCTGGAATAAACCCCACTTGATCATGGTGTATGATCCTTTTAATGTGCTGTTGGATTCTGTTTGCTAGTATTTTGTTGAGGATTTTTGCATCTATGTTCATCAGTGATATTGGCCTGTAGTTTTCTTTCTTTGTGACATCCTTGTCTGGTTTTGGTATCAAGGTGATGGTGGCCTCGTAGAATGAGTTTGGGAGTGTTCCTCCCTCTGCTATATTTTGGAAGAGTTTCAGAAGGATAGGTGTTAGCTCTTCTCTAAATGCTTGATAGAATTCGCCTGTGAAGCCATCTGGTCCTGGGCTTTTGTTTGTTGGAAGATTTTTTTATCACAGTTTCAATTTCAGTGCTTGTGATTGGTCTGTTCACATTTTCTATTTCTTCCTGATTCAGTCTTGGCAGGTTGTGCATTTCTAAGAATTTGTCCATCTCTTCCAGGTTGTCCATTTTATTGGCATAGAGTTGCTTATAGTAATCTCTCATGATCTTTTGTATTTCTGCAGTGTCAGTTGTTACTTCTCCTTTTTCATTTCTAATTCTATTGAGTCTTCTCCCTTTTTTTCTTGATGAGTCTGGCTAATGGTTTATCAATTTTGTTTATCTTCTCAAAGAACCAGCTTTTAGTTTTATTGATCTTTGTTATTGTTTCCTTCATTTCTTTTTCATTTATTTCTGATCTGATTTTTATGATTTCTTTCCTTCTGCTAACTTTGGGATGTTTTTGTTCTTCTTTCTCTAATTGCTTTAGGTGCAAGGTTAGGTTGTTTATTCGAGATGTTTCCTGTTTCTTAAGGTGGGATTGTATTGCTATAAACTTCCCTCTTAGAACTGCTTTTGCTGCATCCCATAGGTTTTGGGTCGTCGTGTCTCCATTGTCATTTGTTTCTAGGTATTTTTTAATTTCCCCTTTGATTTCTTCAGTGATCACTTCGTTATTAAGTAGTGTATTGTTTAGCCTCCATGTGTTTGTATTTTTTACAGATCTTTTCCTGTAATTGATGTCTAGTCTCATAGCATTGTGGTCGGAAAAGATACTTGATACAATTTCAATTTTCTTAAATTTATCAAGGCTTGATTTGTTCCCCAAGATATGATCTATCCTGGAGAATGTTCCATGAGCACTTGAGAAAAATGTGTATTCTGTTGTCTTTGGATGGAATGTCCTGTAAATATCAATTAAGTCCATCTTGTTTAATGTATTATTTAAAGCTTGTGTTTCCTTATTTATTTTCATTTTGGATGATCTTTCCATTGGTGAAAGTGGGGTGTTAAAGTCCCCTACTATGAGTGTGTTACTGTCGATTTCTCATTTTATGGCTGTTAGTATTTGCCTTATGTATTGAGGTGCTCCTATGTTTGGTGCATAAATATTTACAATTGTTATATCTTCTTCTTGGATCGATCCCTTGATCATTAGGTAGTGTCCTTCTTTGTCTCTTCTAGAAGTCTTTATTTTAAAGTCTATTTTGTCTGATATGAGAATTGCTACTCCAGCTTTCTTTTGGTTTCCATTTGCATGGAATATCTTTTTCCATCCCCTCACTTTCAGTCTGTATGTGTCTCTAGGTCTGAAGTGGGTCTCTTGTAGACAGCATATATATGGGTCTTGTTTTTGTATCCATTCAGCCAATCTGTGTCTTTTGGTGGGAGCATTTAGTCCATTTACATTTAAGGTAATTATTGATATGTATGTTCCTGTTCCCATTTTCTTAATTGTTTTGGGTTCGTTATTGTAGGTCTTTTCCTTCTGTTGTGTTTCTTGCCTAGAGAAGTTCCTTTAGCATTTGTTGTAAAGCTGGTTTGGTGGTGCTGAACTCTCTCAGCTTTTGCTTGTCTGTAAACGTTTTAATTTCTCCATCAAATCTGAATGAGATCCTTGCTGGGTAGAGTAATCTTGGTTGCAGGTTTTTCTCCTTCATCACTTTAATTATGTCCTGCCACTCCCTTCTGGCTTGTAGAGTTTCTGCTGAGAGATCAGCTGTTATCCTGATGGGGATTCCCTTGTGTGTTATTTGTTGTTTTTGCCTTGCTGCTTTTAATAGGATTTCTTTGTGTTTAATTTTTGACAGTTTGATTAATATGTGTCTTGGCGTATTTCTCCTTGGATTTATTCTGTATGGGACTCTCTGTGCCTCCTGGACTTGATTAACTATTTCCTTTCCCATATTAGGGAAGTTTTCAACTATAATCTCTTCAAATATTTTCTCAGTCCCTTTCTTTTTCTCTTCTTCTTCTGGAACCCCTATAATTCGAATGTTGGTGCGTTTAATGTTGTCCCAGAGGTCTCTGAGACTGTCCTCTGTTCTTTTCATTCTTTTTTCTTTATTTTGCTCTGCAGCAGTTATTTCCACTATTTTATCTTCCACCTCACTTATCCGTTCTTCTGCCTCAGTTATTCTGCTATTGATCCCATCTAGAGTATTTTTTATTTCATTTATTGTGTTTTTAATCGATGCTTGATTCATCTTTAGTTCTTCTAGGTCCTTGTTAACTGTTTCTTGCATTTTGTCTATTCTATTTCCAAGATTTTGGATCTGGGAAATAGAAGCTTGGATCATCTTTACCATCATTATTCTGAATTCTTTTTCAGGTAGACTGCCTATTACCTCTTCATTTGTTAGGTCTGGTGGGTTTTTATCTTGCTCCTTCTCCTGCTGTGTGTTTTTCTGTCTTCTCATTTTGCTTATGTTACTGTGTTTGGGGTCTCCTTTTTGCAGGCTGCAGGTTCGTAGTTCCCGTTGTTTTTGGTGTCTGTCCGCAGTGGCTAAGGTTGGTTTAGTGGGTTGTGTAGGCTTCCTGGTGGAGGGTACTAGTGCCTGTGTTCTGGTGGATGAGGCTGGATCTTGTCTTTCTAGTGGGCAGGTCCACGTCTGGTGGTGTGTTTTGGGGTGTCTGCGGACTTTTTATGATTTTAGGCCACCTCTCTGCTAATGGGTGGCGTTGTGTTCCTGTCTTGCTAGTTGTTTGGCATAGGGTGTCCAGCACTGCAGCTTGCTGGTCGTTGAGTGAAGCTGGGTGCTGGTGTTGAGATGGAGATCTCTGGAAGATTTTCGCCGTTTGATATTATGTGGAGCTGGGAGGTCTCTTGTGGACCAGTGTCCTGAAGTTGGCTCTCCCACCTCAGAGGCACAGCACTGACTCCTGGCTCCTCAATTTGGGATGATGTGTTGTCTATTCATGTATTCCACAGATGCAGGGTACATCAAGTTGATTGTGGAGCTTTAATCCGCTGCTTCTGAGGCTGCTGGGAGAGGTTTCCCTTTCTCTTCTTTGTTCTCACAGCTCCTGGGTCTCAGCTTTGGATTTGGCCCCGCCTCTGCGTGTAGGTCGCCGGAGGGCGTCTGTTCTTTGCTCAGACAGGACAGGGTTAAAGGAGCAGCCTCTTCGGGGACTCTGGCTCACTCAGGCTGGGCGGGAGGGAGGGGCACGGAGTGCGGGGCGAGCCTGCAGTGGCAGAGGTCGGCGTGACGTTGCACCAGCTCGAGGCGCGCCGTGCGTTCTCCCAGGGAAGCCGCCCCTGGATCCCGGGACCCCGGCAGTGGCGGGCTGCACAGGATCCCGGAAGGGCGGTGTGGGCAGTGACCTGCGCTCGCACACAGGCTTCTTGGCGGCGGCAGCAGCAGCCCCAGCGTCCCACGCCCGTCACTGGGCTCCGCGCTTTCAGTCGCGACTCGCGCCCGTTTGTGGAGCCCCTTTAAGCAGCGCTCTTAATCCCCTCTCCTCGCGCACCAGGAAACCAAGAGGGAAGAAAAAGTCTCTTGCCTCTTCGGCAGCTCCAGAGTTTTCCCGGACTCCCTCCCGGCTAGCTGTGGCACATTAGCCCTCTTCAGGCTGAGTTCTCGCCGCCAGCCCCAGTCCTCTCCCTGCGCTCTGACCGAAGCCCGAGCCTCAGCTTCCAGCGCTGCGCGCCCCGGCGAGCGAGCAGACAAGCCTCTCGGGTTGGTGAGTGCCGCTCGGCACCGATCCTCTGTGTGGGGATCTCTCCGCTTTGCCCTACCCAGGTATGTGGGGTGTTTCTTGCCTTTTGGGAGGTCTGGGGTCTTCTGCCAGCGTTCAGTAGGTGTTCTGTAGGAGTTGTTCCACGTGTAGCTGTATTTCTGGTGTATCCGTGGGGAGGAAGGTGATCTCCGCGTCTTACTCTTCCGCCATCTTACCCGGAAGTCTTGACTGATTTTAATCAAACAATATGAATGCAATAGCTGGTATAAACCTTTGATTATATTATGGGGTATAAACAGGAAACATTTTTTTCCCAATCACAGTGCTGTGAGTTGAATTGTGTCTGCAGTAAAAGATAAATTGAAGTCCAACCCCTGGTACCTGCGAATGTAAACCTATTTAGAAATAGGGTCTTTGCAGATGTAATCTAATTACAATGAGGTCATTAGAGTGGACCCTAATCCAACAAGGCTGCTCTCCTCATAAGATAATGCACATTTGGGCAGACAGACATACACAGAAGGAAGGCAATGAAGGTGACCATGAGGTGATGGAGGCAAAGACTGGAGTGATGCATCTACAAACCAAGGAATGGCAAGGATTTCTGGCAAACACCAAAAGCCAGAAGAGGCAGGGAAGAATTCTTTCCTAGAGTCTTCAGAAGGAACGTGGCCTGGTGGACAGTTTGATTTCAGATTTCTGGCCTCCAGAACTGTGAGACAATATGTTTCTGTTATTTTAAGCCATGCAGGTTGTGGTACTTTGTTATGGTAGCCCCAGCAAGCTAATAATAGTCATGGTTTTCTCTAGGTTCTGCCAAATCCCTGTCTTCTCTTGCCTCAATTAAGGCTGAGACAGATCACATGGATTGCTGGTCAGTCACTATTTTAAAAAGTCAGTCCAGTTTAAGTCTCTAATCTTATATTCAATTTACATCTCATCTCTTTCCCCACCTCCGGTGTCAGCCAGGCTTCTGGGTCAGAGGACTTGGGGTAGGGAAGGGACGAGGATTGTTCCTGCAAATTTCCTACCCCTCATAGAAGTGATGGAGAGGCATGTCTCATTCTAGGACACCTTGTCCCCTGCATCTGCTGGGTCTGGTGTTGGAAGGAAGTGGACTCAGAGAGATGGCAGGAGTCAGTGATGGGGTGTCCCTTTTGGTCTTGTTCTCAATGAATCTGGTTCTATGTTATTGGTGGCCCCTGTGTTTCCATGGGGTGGTGTTTGCTTTTCTCCTACCAACACTGTCCCCCAGAACTTCCTGTGAGAGAGGCAGCTGAGTCTCCATTTGGTGCTTTCCATAGGTTCATGTCCAAGATGCAGGGTGGCCTCAGAGCGCCTGCTTTTCCTCTTCTCTCTGCTCCTTCCTAGGGAGCCATGGGAACCACCAAAGTTCTTCAGTCTTTCCGTACACCCTGGGACTGAGATGGAGAAAGGGCTGCACCCATCTTTTCCCCAGTCATGCCACAGCACTCCCTTGTCACCTTGGAAACGTTGCAGACCACTCTGTCAGCATCCTGCCTTCAGCATGCCCTAGGCAGGAAGTGGTCTTGTGCTCCTGTAAGAGAGAACTCTCCCAGTGAGAATCCATGCCTCCCAGAAACTCCTCCAGCAACCTGCTCACCAGTGGCAGCTCTAAGATTCCACAGCCTCCAGCCACCGAGGGCAGCACTGTATATCCTGGATGTAGGTGCCCTAACAAATGATTCTTTCAAGGCTTTGGTTGCCTAGCTTCAGTGGATACTTACAGCATCCTCCTCCTCCTCACCAAGGAGAAGAAAAGGACTTGAGGGAGATAACAGGACTCTTACTATGAGCACTGCCTTCCTGCGCCTGCAGATCCCTATGGCTTCCCTCCCACCCCTAGTCCTGCTGTATAGCCCGGAAACATGTGGAGCTAGTGTGAGAATCGTCAGTCCTGAGCAAAGTGTCTTGACTCAGTTGGTGGTGGTTCTCCTTTGAATGTGGGAATATTTCATGCCTAAACTTTGCCCTCACTTTGGCGTCTTGGGAGTGCTGAGGGCGCGAAGCTTACAAGAGTGGCCTGCATCATTTTTGTAGTGAGAAGGGTATAGGGTGGCATGACTGGGGAACAGATGCATCACTGACTCCTGGGCAAAGATTGATTCCCACTCAATTGCCGTTACACCAGGAAAATGTGTTTTCTCTTTCTTGGTTTTTCCCTTCCTCATACTTAGCCTTTGATATTCCAAAATGTTTTATATTTTTGCTAAGATCTTATGATTAATGAGATGGAAGAGTGAGATTTAATGTATAAGGTCTAAAGAGGGTGCAGCCAGATGGCTGTGACTCATAGACCCCTTCCATTAACTAGGCATCCCAGTGAGTTTTAGAGGAAGGGAATCTGCTTCCACTTACCTGCTTGGAGATTGGCTGGCTAAAGTTTTGAGATCATTATTTTAGTAGTTGTATTAGCTGTTTGATGACTCCATTTCTAGGCTAAGTGTTCTCACAGCGAGACACCCCTGATCATCATGAGCAGTCCCATGTGGAAAGTTGCTAGAAATACAGATTTTGAGGCCCCACCCCAGAACTATTGAACCAGAAACTGGGGCTAAGTCTCAGGCATCTATATTAACAAGTGCTCCAAGCGATTCCAATGCACACGTATGTTTGAGAACTGCTGTTCCAAAGATGTTTCTCTTCCCCAATTCAAAATTATACTCTAAGAAGTGGGTGTCTACTTGGTATGGCCTAATACGAAAGATATGCCTTACCTTAAAAATTATTCCTTTGAAATTCTCTTATGATTTTCCATCCATCACATACTTTAACTTAAAAGCTTTCTGATGTGCTTTAGCTGAGGCAAAGAGAGTTTCCTAAGGAGAAAACTCCAGAAGTTTATTAACTACTTTAAGCAAGGCAACTTCCACTTGAGTCCAATCATCTTTTCTGTGATACTTATTAACTATAGAATATTTCCTCGTGTAAGACGAGGATTAAGGATGGGACTTACCTTTCCCTGCATTATCTTCTCCATAACAATTGTCACCATCAAACATACTATATATTTTATTTGCTTATTTTATGTTCTGTATGTCTTCCTCCACATGAATATGAGCTTTATGAAGGCAAGCGCTTTTGTATGTTTTAGTCACTGCTGATTCCCCAGCACCTTAAACAGTACTGGGAACATTGTAGACATTCACAATTATTTGTTGAGTGAATGCATGAAGGTTGGGTTTCAAGAATGTGTTCTACAAGTTGTTGTAGATTTCTATGCTTATTGATTCATTGAAGAAAATTACAGTTTTTGTTCTGATTTCTACTTGTCAGGATGCTTAATACCACAGGCTTCATAAGGTCCTCAGAAGTCCCATCATTTTAGTGCAACATGAACATAAGAATTTATTAGATTGATGTGGAAGTTATTACCTAGGGGTGTGCTACAGAGCATCATGGATGGGAACTGGACAGGGGAGAAGACACGGGAGGCAGGGAGAACAATAATGTGAAACAAACACAAAAGGATTTATGTTGGTAACTCCTGGATATGACAGTCTGCTGTTGGTTCAAGAGTGTCCTTTTGTAGGGATTATTTTGGGGCAGTAAATCTGTTTATCAGTAACTGTGTTAGGTCTAACACCTCCCAGGATGCAGTATTTCCACTTTCCTGTTGGCACACCTGACAGCTCCTACTTCACAGATGTTCACTGTTCTCCCGCTCATTGATGATCCCATTTTGACGCAGAAGAGCTTGTTTCCACTCTTGAAGCACTGGGAGGGCAATAGGCAGACACACTTGGAGGTGGCAGCTGCAATGAGAGAGACAGTGTGACTCACCACAGTGCTTTAGGGCTTGATTTTACCTAACTTGTCCCCAGAGCAGTGAGCACTTTGGTGGCAATGAGTGAGAATGCTAGAACAAAGGCAATGACCCAACTGTGGCTGAATGGAGTGATCTGGGTATAAGAGAGGAGAGGGCACTGGTAAGTCAGTAAGATGCAAAAGCTGGGCTACCTCTGACACCTCCCTCTCACTCACTGCCCACATCCAATCAATCCATTTCCACAATGTCTTCAGTCTGTCCTTCATGTTCTTTTCTCATTGGCACCACCTGGGAACACTTATATAGGGTATCATTTATTGAGCCTGCACCATGAAACCACACACTATGCCAAGTGCTTTGTGTGCTTTATTTTATTTAATTCTCACAATAAACATATGAACTATATGGCATTATACTAATTCTACAGATGAAGAAACTCAGCTCAGAGAGGTTAAGTGATACGCCTATGGTCCCACAATTAGTAAGTGATAGAGGCATATTTTAAATCATGAATGACTCACAAGCCTGAACTCTTTTAACATAACTCTGTGTCATATTTTAAATTTCTTTCTAGAATATTCCTGGGTTATGACTAGAGATCTGGATTTTTAATAAGCAGTTAAATTAGATGATACTTTTATAAGGCCTGGTTTTAAAACCACCCCAACACTTCATAATTCATATAAATCTTGTGTTCATGAAAGAGTTTTAAAATGATCATTTAGGGGTAAAGTTACCAAAGCCAAGCATATTATACCAGTTTTAAGTAAATGGATATAGGCTTATTTATACACACGTATGTTTTAGTCAAAGTTCAAGGTCCTCCACAGATGGTCTCAACATCCCTTCGCAACATTATCTTTTCTGCTTTCTCCATCCCAGGTAGAGTGACTTCCTCTCTCTTTCCCAAGCAAGACCCCGAAGGTGTTCCAGGTTGTGTGCTTTGCCCACACTAGCCCCTTCCTTTGCCGGACTGATGTGCTGTATCCAGTTCCCCACATGTCCGCTGTGTACAAGCCTCTCCTCCTTCATGAAGCATTTTATAGCCACGTACCCCCACTGATGTTTCCTTTAAATAAACTTTAATGGTGTAAATTTGTCAGCACTACCTCTGATTTTTTTATACTTTTTTGTTAGTTAGCTTTTCATATGTCTTTCTCCCAAGACAGTTATAAGTGCTTTGTTAGAGAGCAGTAACTATGGTTCCTCCATCTGTTTATCCTATTCAGTTGTTAACAAGGTGCTCAATTAATTCTGCTTCATCAATTGATTTCAATTCTGAATTTGAGGGTGCAGGTATAAGTATTCAAAAAGAAATGTATTTGGTGGATCTGTGATAATATATGTTGCCAAAATATCTGAGTCAGCCTGAGAATCAGGCTGTAGCCTCTTTGGGGCAGGTATCAGTTCTTTCCCATGTGTCTCAACTGATGGGAGAAAATAGGGAAAGGGAATGGGGAGATGATCATTAAATGTATAAGCTTCCTGGCCTCAGTAGGAAATAGTTCATGAAAAGGCGTGAATTTCCCTTTTACACATTTGCCAATCAGCTAGAGAAATTCTAGTTGGGGAGAGTCTGGTTTATTGTTGGAAACTATAGTGTTTGGTGAAGGACGGGAGACTGTTCTACCTCTAGAGAGGATGTCAGTTCCCCAGGCTTCCGGAAAGGCCACGGTCACCACTCTTGTAGTATGGTTATAGCTTAAATACTCTTAGCAAGATGATTTTCAGATTATTAGCATGAAAAGGCCCTTCCTGCCACCTCCATTAATTCATGTTTCCATCCTTATGAAACCCTTCCTGGCCAGAAGGTATTTATCTCTCTTACTGCTCTTGTCACATACTGTCTTGTATTAAAGTTATTCATGTAATCATTTGAAAAACTGTGAAAATTAACTCCCCAAACTGAACAATTTGAGGGTACAAAGCTCCTTTTTCATCACAGCTCTCACCTTATTATGTACAGTGACTTTGGCATATTGGATACTAAATGGATGTTTATTGAATACATTTTCCCCTCCTGTTGGTTGATGCTGGATATTTTTGAAATTTAGATAAAACATTTCATAGCTATAAAAGTAGGCTCCTTAGGAAGACTTCTGTATTCTAAGTTTTGCAAAGTGAACTTCATGTTACTTTAGAGTCCCATTTTAAACATTTTCTCATTTCTTTCTTTATAGAGAAGGAAAAGAGTAACAAAGTAGTACACAATGTAATCAAGAACACAACTTAATCAAGGTGACATTCAATTCAACTCAAAATTAGTAATATCCCAATTTGCCATGAGTGGTTTGGGTATAAAATACATCTTTAGTTTCCTCTCTTTATAAATGCTGTGGTTTGTACATTGACTCTGTTCTGTAGTGCTACAGGAACAGAAATTCTGTGACACTGACTTTTGCAAACCAACTAAGAAGGCTGGCAGAGGCAGACCATATCTTTAGGGGGAAAAAGGCTTTCAGTTTTCTAACTGTGTGTAGGATCAAAGGATATTTTATTGATTGATTGATTGATTGATTGATTGCGGAACGTGGGCCTCTCACTGTTGTGGCCTCTCCCGTTGTGGAGCACCGACTCCGGACATGCAGGCTCAGCGGCCATAGCTCACGGGCCTAGCCGCTCCACGGCACGTGGTATCTTCCTGGACTGGGGCACGAACCCGTGTCTCCTGCATCGGCAGGTGGACTGTCAACCACTGTGCCACCAGGAAAGCCCCAAAGGATATTTTAAATGACTTAAATCTCTTATTAAGAAATGTTCATGTTTTAGTATGACTACCCCAAGACATTCTGCTAACTTGACCAGTACTGGTAAGGATTCAAACTTCTTATGTTGTTTTTTTTTTCTCAAGGTAACAGTAGTTTTTTTTTTTTTTTTAAATTGCACACATGTCTATAAACCTAATAAATAGGTTTTCTCTATTTTTTTATATAGTAGGTGCTTATAAGTCATCAATTTTATACACATCAGTGTATACATGTCAATCCCAATCACCCAGTTCATCACACCACCCCCCCACCCCCCCGTGGCTTTCTGCCCTTCGTGTCCATATGTTTGTTCTCTACATCTGTATCTCTATTTCTGCCTTGCAACTCGGTTCATCTGTACCATTTTTCTAGGTTCCACATATATGCATTAATATACAATATTTGATTTTTGCTTTCTGACTTACTTCACTCTATATGACAGTCTCTAGATCCATCCACGTATCAAAAAATGACCCAATTTTGTTCCTTTTTATGGCTGAGTAATATTCCATTGTATATATGTACCACATCTTCTTTATCCATTCATCTGTCGATGGGCATTTAGGTTGTTTCCATGACTGGGTTACTGTAAATAGTGCTTCAATGACCATTGGTGTGCATGTGTCTTTTTGAGTTGTGGTTTTCTCTGGTTATATGCCCAGTAGTGGGATTGCTGGATCATATGGTAATTCTATTTTTAGTTTTTTAAGGAACCTCCATACTGTTCTCCATAGTGGCTGTATCAATTTACATTCCCATCAACAGTGCAAAAGGGTTCCCTTTTCTCCACACTCTCTCCAGCATTTGTTGTTTGTAGATTTTCTGATGAAGCCCATTCTAACTGGTGTGAGGTGATACCTCACTGTAATTTTGATTTGCATTTCTCTAATAAATAGTGATGATAAGCAGCTTTTCATGTGCTTCTTGGCCATCTGTATGTCTTCTTTGGAGAAATGTCTATTTAGGTCTTTTGCCTATTTTTGGATTGGGTTGTTTGTTTTTTTAATATTGAGCTGCATGAGCTGTTTATGTATTTTGGAGATTAATCCTTTGTCCATTGATTCGTTTGCAAATATTTTCTCCCATTCTGAGGCTTGTCCCTTTGTCTTGTTTATGGTTTCCTTTGCTGTGCAAAAGCCTTTAAGTTTCATTAGGGCCCATTTGTTTATTTTTGTTTCTATTTCCATCACTCTAGGAGGTGGATTAAAAAAGATCTTGCTATGATTTATGTCAAAGAGTGTTCTTCCTATGTTTTCCTCTAAGAGTTTTATAGTGTTCGGTCTTACATTTAGGTCTCTAATCCACTGTGACTGTATTTTTGTGTATGGTGTTAGGGAATGTTCTAATTTCATTCTTTTGTATGTAGCCATCCAGTTTCCCCAGCACCACTTATTGAAGAGACTGTCTTTTCTCCATTGTATATCCTTGCGTCCATTGTCATAGATTAGTTGACCATAGGTGCATGGGTTTACCTCTGGGCTTTCTATCTTTTTCCATTGATCTATGTTTCTGTTTTTGTGCCAGTACCATATTGTCTTGATTACTGTAGCTTTGTAGTATACTCTGAAGTCAGGGAGCGTAATTCCTCCAGCTGTTTTTTCCCCTCAAGACTGCTTTGGCTATTTGGGGTCTTTTGTGTGTCCATACAAATTTTAAGATTTTTTGTTCTAGTTCTGTAAAAAATGCCATTGGTAATTTGATAGGGATTGAACTGAATGTGTAGATTGCTATGGGTAGTAGAGTTATTTTCACAATGTTTATTCTTCCAATCCAAGAACATGGTATACCTCTCCATCTGTTGGTATCATTATTAATTTCTTTCATCAGTGTCTTATAGTTTTCTGCATACAGGTCTTTTGTCTCCTTAGCTAGGTTTATTCCTAGGTATTCTATTCTTTTTGTTGCAATGATAAATGGGAGTGTTTCCTTAATTTCTCTCTAAGATTTTTCATCATTAGTGTATAGGGATGCAAGAGATTTCTGTGCATTAATTTTGTATCCTGCAACTTTACCAAATTCATTGATTAGCTCTAGTAGTTTTCCGGTGGCATCTTTAGCATTCTCTATGTATCATGTCACCTGCAAACAGTGACAGTTTTACTTCTTTTCCAATTTGTATTCCTTTTATTTCTTTTTCTTCTCTGATTGACGAGGCTAGGACTTCCAAACTTATGTTGAATAATAGTGGTGAGAGTGGACATCCTTGTCTTGTTCCTGATCTTGGAGGAAATGCTTTCAGTTTTTTACCATTGAGAATGACGGCTGCTATGGGTTTGTCATATATGGCCTTTATTACATTGAGGTAGATTCCCTCTATGCCCACTTTCTGGAGCGTTTTTGTCATAAATGGGTGTTGAATTTTGTCAAAAGCTTTTTCTGCATCTATTGAGATGATCATATGGTTTTTATTCTTCAGTTTGTTAATATGGTGTGTCACATTGATTGATTTGCATATATTGAAGAATCCTTGCATCCCTGTGATAAATCCCACTTGATCATGGTGTATGATCCTTTTAATGTGTTGTTGGATTCTGTTTGCTAGTGTTTTGTTGAGGATTTTTACATCTATATTCATCAGTGACATTGGTCTGTAATTTTCTTTTTTTGTAGTATCTTTGTCTGGTTTTGGTATCAGGGTGATTGTCACCTCATAGAATGAGTTTGGGAGTGTTCTTTCCTCTACAATTTATTGGAAGAGTTTGAGAAGGATGGGTGTTAGCACTTCTCTAAATGTTTGATAGAATTCACCTCTAAAGCAGTCTGGTACTGGACTTTTGTTTATTGCAAGATTTTTAATCACAGTTTCAATTTCATTACTTGTGATTAGTCTGCTCATATTTTCCATTTCTTCCTGGTTAAGTCTTCAAAGGTTATTGCTTTCTAAGAATTTGTCCATTTCTTCCAGGTTGTCCATTTTATTGTCATAGAGTTGCTTGTAGTAGTCTCTTAGGATGCTTTTTATTTATGTGGTGTCTATTGTAACTATCCTTTGTCATTTCTAATTTTATTGATTTGAGTCCTCTCTCTCTTTATCTAGATGAGTCTGGCTAATGGTCTATCTATTTTGTTTATCTTCTCAAAGACACAGCTTTTAGTTTTATTGATCTTTGCTATTGTTTTCTTTGTTTCTATTTCATTTATTTCTGCTCTGATCTTTATGCTTTCTTTCCTTCTGCTAACTTTGGGTTTTGTTTGTTCTTCTTTCTCTGGTTCCTTTAGGTGTAAGGTTAGATTGTTTATTTGAGATTTTTCTTGTTTCTTGAGGTAGGCTTGTAGAGTTATAAACTTCCCTCTTAGAACTGCTTTTGCTTCATCCCATAGGTTTTGGATCATCGTGTTTTCATTGTCATTTGTCTCTAGGTATTTTTTTATTTCTTCTTTGATTTCTTCGGTGATCTCTTGGTTATTTAGTAACTTAGTGTTTAGCCTCCATGTGTTTGTGTTTTTTACGTTTTTTCCCCTGTAATTCATTTCTAATCTCATAGCATTGTGGTCAGAAAAGATGCCTGATATGGTTTCATTTTTCTTAAATTTACTGAGGCTTGATTTGTGACCCAACATGTGATCTATCCTGGAGAACGTTCTGTGCGCACTTGAAAAGAAAGTGTAATCTGCTGTTTTTGGATGGAATGTCCTATAAATATCAATTAAATCTATCTGGTCTATTGTGTCATTTAAAGCTTCTGTTTCCTTTTTTATTTTCATTTAGGATGATCTGTCCATTGGTGCATATGAGGTGTTAAAGTCCCTAACTATTATTGTGTTACTGTTGATTTCCTCTTTTACAGCTGTTAGCAGTTGCCTTATGTATTGAGATGCTCCTGTGTTGGGTGCATATATAGCTGTTATATCTTCTTCTTGAATTGATCCCTTGATCATTATGTAGTGTCCTTCCTTGTCTCTTGTAACATTCTTTATTTTAAAGTCTATTTCATCTGATAGGAGTAGCACTACTCCAGCTTTCTTTACATATAAAAGAATGAAATTAGCACTCCCTAACACCATAAACAAAAATAAACACTAAATAGATAAGAGACCTATATGTAGGACCAGACAGTATAAAACTCTTAGAAGAATACATAGGCAGAACACTCTTTGACATAAGTCACAGCAAGATATTTTTTGATCCACCTCGTAGAGTAATGGAAATAAAAACAAAAATAAGCAAATGGGACCTAATGAAACTTAAAAGCTTTTGCAAAGCAAAGTACAAACAAGATGAAAAGACTACCCTCAGAATGAGAGAAAATATTTGCCAGTGAATCAATGGACAAAGGATTAATCTCTAAAATATATAAACAGCTCATGCAGCTCAATATTAAAAAAAACAAATAACACAATCCAAAAATGAGCAGAAGACCTAAATAGACATTTCTCCAAAGAAGACATACAGATGGCCAATAAGCACATGAAAAGCTGCTCAGCATCACTAATTAGTAGAGAATTTCAAATCAAAACTACAATGAGGTGTCACCTCACACCAGTTAGAATGTGCATCATCAGAAAATCTACAAACAACAAATGCTGGAGATGGTTTGGAGAAAAGGGAACCCTCTTTCACTGTTGGTGGGAATGTAAATTGATACAGCCACTATGGAGAACAGTATGGAGGTTCCTTAAAAAACTAAAAACAGAATTACCATATGACCCAGCAATCCCACTACTGGGCATATACGCAGAGAAAACCATAATTCAAAAAGACACATGCACACCAATGTTCATTGCAGCACTATTTACAATAGCCAGGTCATGGAAGCAACCTAAATGCCCATCAACAGATGAATTGATAAAGACAAGTGGTACATATATACAATGGAATATTACTCAGCCATAAAAAGGAACGAAACTGGGTCATTTGTAGAGATGTGGATGAATCTAGAGACTGTCATACAGAGTGAAGTAAGTCAGAAAGAGAAAAACAAAATCATATATTAACGCATATATGTGGAACCTAGAAAAATGGTACAGATGAACCAGTTTGCAGGGCAGAAATTGAGACACAGAAGTAGAGAGCAAACATATGGACACCAAGGGGGGAAAGCAGTGGGGGGTGGTGGTGGTGGTGTGATGAATTTGGAGATTGGGATTGACTTATATACACTAATATGTATGAAATGGATAACTAATAAGAACCTGCTGTATAAAAAAATAATTAAAATTAATTAAATAAAAGAAAATTTTGTGGCAGAATAACATTATGACATGGGAATAGTTTCATGATATATTTAGTGAAAAATAGCAATATATAAAATAAGATGTAGTAGATGATCCTATTTTTTAAAAAACTTGTAATATAATCAATGCCACCCTTGAGGTGTGTGAGGCCTCAGGGACATTTTTTTAATGGGGTGCCTCTTTATATAAATGATTAAAGTCACTTCAAATTAGTGTCACACCATCTTAGCTGTCTGATCTCAAGCAATTTGGAGAAAGACTACCTTGCTGGCCAGTGGCTCACCAGACTTCTCTCTGGGAACAAGGTCTAGCTGTGAGTGAGGGATGACTCTACAGGTGGAGTCCCAGAGCTCCTTGGAACATCTGGTTGACCCCATGCCTTGTGGGGGAGAGAAGCAGGAGAGAGTAGGAGAATGTCCCACAAGGAAGAAACAGGGCCTGGGCCCATGAGGGACTGTGTGTGGGCTCAAGACATCCTGCCTATATAACCCTGTCAGCCTGAAGTGATTCCAGGCACTGCAAGAGGACTTCAAAAAATTTGAGACAGATGCTTCTGGTAATTGGTATCCATGTCCAGTCTCAGGGCACTGTACCTACGCTGGCCCCAGCTGGTTCCAACTGCCAGAGGAAACTTAGACAATTTTGATAAAGGCCCTCCAAAACTGGGGATGGGGAAGAAGTGTACCTAAAGCATAGATCAGGATGGGTGTTCTTCTTACTGGGGTCTAAGGGTGGGACTGATTATGTATGTGCAGAAAAAGATAGGAGAGATTTACACCAAACTTGTGGGTGGGCTGGGTTCTACTTTTCCCTTCTATTTCAATCAATTCATAAATTTTTTTTACAATGAAAAGAATTATTTTTGATTAAGGAAAGGTTATTTTAAAGAAAGAATGTATAAATGCAAGTAAGATATACTAGCTGAGATGAAGGTTAAGTGAGAGCTTTTCCAGTATGGGTCACTGCTGGAGCTTACCTGAACATTTTTCCCAGTCGTAGCAGGTGTCATAGCCACAGGATTCTTTCTTTGTGCTACTGGATGAAAGTTTTGTCCTTTCAAGGCCCCATTCTAGCTGTGGACCATCTTGGCATGAACCAATATGTAGAAAATGGAGTTGCTGATTGTTTAAACATTTCTCGGCCAAAAACTTACAAGTGGTTGAAGTAAAGTGATGACTGGAGCGTGTATCAAGCACACAGATATCTTCTGAATAAAAGCTGTCCAAGAGAGGAAAGCAAGCATTTATATATGAAGACTAGAAAAGAAGAAATGGCATGTAGCCAACACATATGTTAACTTACCACCTAGCTATTCTTTCCCCCAATTTCTCTCCTTTCAGGCTCTCATTTTATCTGGCATGCACTGGGATTCCTCTTTCTAAAATTTCATTTTAAGCATGGTACTACTCCCAATTGCCTTCAAATTAAAGTCTGAATTATTAAATTCTGATGATCAAATTCTTCCATATTTTGATCCAATCAACTTTTCTTTCTAGAATCATTTTCCCATCCTCCTTAATCCCTCTTTATCATCTGAAAAATTGACAATTTTCTAAACTAATAAGATTATTGTTCCTTTGCTACCATGCCAAGCCCTACTCAATCAATGTCATATTGTCTCTCCTCTCTGCCTATTGGCATCCAGATCATTTCCTGGCTACATTTTGAAGCTAATCCTGATCGACCTAGCCGATGGTAGACTGTACCTCCTCTGAACACTTTTTAACACTTATTAATTGTAATACAAGAGTCTTATATATAATTATACATATAATTATATATATTATATATAATTATATATATATTATATGTATAATTATATAGCTTTGTAAGTGTATTTGTATTATGGTTAAGAGCATGAGCTTTTAAGTCAATTAATCCCTGGGTAACTTGCTAAATCTGAGTAAATGGATGGGTCCTGCTAACAAAAGTTTAGCCATAGTCCTTCTCTTACTGAGAGGACAAGAACGCCTTGATTACTCCAAATATGAGTTTCTTCTCTAATGTCAACTTTAGAGTTAACAATCAGTGCACCAGTATGTAAAATTGTTTCCAGGAACTGAAGCCCATAGCTGAGAACAAAAGGCCACTTTCTGAGAACTTAAGCTGTGGGGTCAGCCACTCTCACAAACATCCTCAATGCCATATAAAAGAGGACTGAGGAGTATAGAAAGGGGCTAAAGAGGTAGGACTGAACTGAAATTCAGACAGTTCCAGAGGACAGTCTGTATTCTCATGGTTGGGTATTGCAAAGATAAAGATAGAAGTTTCCTCTGGGTTAAATGGACAATGGGAACATTTTAAGTACTCCTTAGAAGGCCATTTGCTGGGTGAGGGGACCCCAGCTGCAAGAAGCTCATACAAAGTGGACCACTTGTGGTTAATACTGAGGAGGGTAGATAGAGCCATCTTTGGGTTGAATTCTACCAGTGGAATGTTACAGAAAAAGACCCTGTAGTGTTCTCATAAATAAATAAACAAACAAATTAATGTGTCCCTACAAGTGTTTGTTCACTTGTAGCTCAGAGGAATGTGGGAGCGAATCAGTGTTAAAAGTGAAAAAAAAAAGTTGGTGCAAAGAAATAGAAGAAAAATTTAAAAGTAACAATTATGGACACACAGTTTTAAAGATGAAAATTGCCTTAGAACAGTCTGCGTTGTTTAAAATATATATTTCAAAGCAAAAAAACGTGAAATATCACAGCTGGGCACAGTCTGTTGGCTTCCTACTCCATCATTCATTCTCTCCCTCAGTCATGTAACTCTAATTTTATTCAAAAAAGCTTTTGCTTCCAGCCAAAAAACTGCATTTCATAGCCTCCCTTGCAGGTCCACCGGGCCATGTGAATAAGAGAAGGGTAATGAGATGGACACCATGATAATTTTCCCAGGAACTCTCCTTAAAAAGAGAGACTGTGTCCATTTCTGGTCTTCCTTCCTTTGTACTCCAGCAGGGAAGTGTTGGATCATGAAATAAATTTAAGAATTTCAAAAGAGAAAATTTACTTTGATAAAAAGAAATAAATAAGTAAAGTATCAGTTATACTTCAAGGAAAAATAAATTATGAATATTAGATTTAAAAAAAATGAATGGCAGAACAGAAAGCAGGAAGGAGCAGCAGTCCTATCTGAAATGAGAGAATCACCAGACCATCCCTAGACTGCCTTCCCCTGCATTTATTTTGTGAGATAGAGAAACAAAACTTTACCTTAAGCTAATGTTATTTCAGATTAAATTCCCCTGAAAGTAGCCCTTAAATTAATAAGCACCCTCGACATGCCAGGGTTAGTTCATGTAAAAAAAGGCAGTTATAACATCAGGGAGTCGTGGCAGCCATATAAGGATATATCATTTTTCATCAAGCTCTCTGCCACCACATGAAAGACTAATCTCACAAAGGGATGTGTGTGCGCATGTGTGTGTGTGTGTGAAGTCCATGCTCACACCTCTTTCTCTACTCCAAGCTTTTGGAGGCACAAACTTGCCCTATATTTAGGGGGAAAAGAAAGGCTTTGATATACATGAGTTTGATTTTAAACTGGACAGGAATGAGTTTTTATCATCAGAATGAGACTATTTTTTTTAAAAACATCTTTATTGGAATATAATAGCATTACAATGTTGTGTTAGTTTCTGCCATATAACAAAGTGAATCAGCTATACGTATACATATACCCCTGTACCCCCTCTCTCTTGCCTCTCCCTCCCACCCTCCCTATCCCATCCTTCTAGATGGTCACAAAGCACAGAGCTGATCTCCCTGGGCTATGCAGCTGCTTCCCACTAGCTATCTATTTTACATTTGGTAGTGTATCTATGTCCATGCCACTCTCTCACTTCGTCCCAGCTTAACCTTCCCCCTCCATGTGTCCTCAAGTACATTCTCTACGTCTGCATCTTTATTCCTGCTCTGTCCCTAGGTTCTTCAGAACCTTTTTAAAAAATTTTCTTTTAGATTCCATATATATGTGTCAGCATGTGGTATTTTTCTCTTTCTGACTTACTTCACTTTGTATGACAGACTCTAGGTCCATCCACCTCACTACAAAAAACTCAATTTCATTTCTTTTTATGGCTGAGTAATATTCCATTGTATATATGTGCCATATCTTCTTTATCCATTCATCTGTTGATGGACACTTAGGTTGCTTCCTTTTCCTGGCTATTGTAAATAGAGTTGCAATGAACATTGTGGTACATGACTCTTTTTGAATTATGGTTTTCTCAGGGTATATGCTCACTAGTGGGATTGCTGGGTCATATGGTAGTTCTATTTTAGTTTTTTAGGACCCTCTATACTGTTCTCCATAGTGGCTGTATCAATTTACATTCCCACCAACAGTGCAAGAGGGCTCCCTTTTCTCCAGACCCTCTCCAGGATTTGTTGTTTGTAAATTTCTTGATGATGACCATTCTGATCCATGTGAGGTAAGGCCTCATTATAGTTTTGATTTGCATTTCTCTGATGATCAGTGATGTTGAGCATCCTTTCATGTGCTTGTTGGCAATCTGTATATCTTCTTTGGAGAAATGTCTATTTAGGTCTTCTGCCCATTTTTGGATTGGTTTTTTTTTTTTATATATTGAGCTGCATGAGATGCTTGTAAATTTTGGAGATTAATCCTTTGTCAGTTGCTTCATTTGCAAATATTTTCTCCCATTCTGACGGTTGTCTTTTCATCTTGTTTATAGTTTCCTTTGCTGTGCAAAAGCTTTGAAGTTTCATTAGGACCGATTTGTTTACTTTTGTTTTTATTTCTATTTCTCTAGGAGGTGGGTCAAAAAGGATCTTGCTGCGATTTATGTCATAGAGTGTTCTGCCTATGTTTTCCTCCAAGAGTTTTACAGTGTCTGGCCTTACATTTAGGTCTTTAATCCTTTTTGAGTTTATTTTTGTGTATGGTGTTAGGGAGTGTTCTAATTTCATTCTTTTACATGTAGCTGTCCAATTTTCCCAGCACCAGTTATTGAAGAGGCTGTCTTTCTCCATTGTATATTCTTTCCTCCTTTACCAAATATAAGGTGACCATATGTGCATCAGTTTACCTCTGGGCTTTCTATCCTGTTCCATTGATCTATATTTCTGTTTTTGTGCCAGTACTATACTGTCTTGATTACTGTAGCTTTGTAGTATAATCTGAAGTCAGGGAGTCTGATTCCCCCAGCTCCATTTTTCTTTCTCAAGATTGCTTTGTCTATTCGAGGTCTTTTGTGTTTTCCTACAAATTGTGAAATTTTTTATTCTAGTTCTGTGAAAAATGCCATTGGTAGTTTGATAGGGATTGCATTGAACCTGTAGATTGCTTTGGGTAGTATAGTCATTTTTACAATATTGATTCTTCTAATCCAAGAACATAGTATATCTCTCCATATGTTTGTATCATCTTTAATTTCTTTCATCAGTGTCTTATAGTTTTCTGCATACAGGTGTTTTGTCTCCTTAGGTAGGATTATTCCTAGGTATTTTATTCTTTTTGTTGCAATGGTAAATGGGAGTGTTTCCTTAGTTTCTCTTTCAGATTTTTCATCATTAGTGTATAGGAATGCCGGAGATTTCTGTGCATTAATTTTGTATCCTGCTACTTTACCAAATTCATTGATTAGCTCTAGTAGGTTTCTGGTAGCATCTTTAGCATTCTCTAAGTATAGTATCATTTCATCTGCAAACAGTGACAATTTTGCTTCTTCTATTCCCATTTGGATTCCCTTTATTTCTTTTTCTTCTCTGATTACTCTGGCTAAAACTTCCAAAACTTTGTTGAATAATAGTGGTGAGACTGAGCAACCTCGACTTTTTCCTGATCTTAGAGGAAATGGTTTCAGTTTTTCATGATTGAGAATGATATTGGCTATGGATTTGTCATATATGACCTTTATTATGTTGAGGAAAGTTCCCTCTATGCCTACTTTCTGGAGGGTTTTCTTTTATCATAAATGGGTGTTGAATTTTATTAAAAGCTTTTTCTGCATCTATTGAGATTATCATGTGCTTTTTATCTTTCAATTTGTTAATATGGTATATCACATTGACTGATTTGCATTTATTGAAGAATCCTTGCATTCCTGGGATAAACCCAACTTGATCATGGGGTATGATCATTTTAATGTGCTGTTGGATTCTGTTTGCTAGTATTACATTGAGGATTTTTGCATCTATATTCATCAGTGTTATTGGCCTGTAGTTTTCTTATTTTGTGACATCTTTGTCTGGTTTTGGTATCAGGGTGATGGTGACCTCATAGAATGAATTTGGGAGTGTTCTTCCCTCTGCTATATTTTGGACAAGTTTGAGAAGGATAAGTGTTAGCTCTTCTGTAAATGTTTGATAGAATTTGCCTGTGAAGCCATCTGGTCCTGGACTTTTGTTTGTTGGAAGATTTTAAATCACAGTTTCAGTTTCAGTGCTTGTGATTGGTCTGTTTATTTTCTATTTCTTCCTTGTTCAGTTTCGGGATGTTGTACTTTCCTAAGAATTTGTCCATTTCTTCCAGGTTGTCCATTTTATTGGCATATAGCTGCTTGTCATAATCTCTCATGATCCTTTGTATTTCTGCAGTGTCAGTTGTTACCTCTCCTTTTTCATTTCTAAGTATTTTGACTTGAGTCTTCTCCCTTTTTTTCTTGATGAGTCTGGCTAATGGTTTATCACTTTTGTTTATCTTCTCAAATAACCAGCTTTTAGTTTTATTGATCTTTGCTATTGTTTCCTTCATGTCTATTTCATTTATTTCATCTTTATGACTTCTTTCCTTCTGTTTTTTTTGTTCTTTCTGTAATTGTTTTCAGTGTAAGGTTATGTTGTTTATTTGAGATGTTTCTTGTTTCTTGAGGTAGGCTTGTATTGCTATAAACTTCCCTCTTAGAACTGCTTTTGCTGCATCCCATAGGTTTTGGGTTGTCATGTTTTAAGTGTCATTTCTTTCTAGGTTTTTTAAAATTTCCTTTTTGATTTCTTCAGTGATCTCTTGGTTTTTTAGTAATGTATTGTCTAGGTTCCATGTGTTTGTATTTTTTACAGTTTTTTTCCTGTAATTGATATCTAGTCTCATAACACTGTGGTTGGAAAAGATACTTGATATGATTTCAGTTTTCTTAAATTTATCAAGGCTTGTTTTGTGACCCAAGGTATGGTCTATCTTGGAGAATGAGCACTTGAGAAGAAAGTGTATTCTGTTGTTATTGGAAAGAATATCCTATAAATATCAATTAAGTCCATTTTGTTTAATGTGTCATTTAAATCTTGTGTTTCCTTATTTATTTTCATTTTGGATCATCTGTCCATTGATGAAAGTGGGATGTTAAAGTCCCCTACCATGATTGTGTTACTGTCTATTTCCCCTTTTATGGCTGTTAGCATTTTCCTTATGTATTGAGGTGTTCCCCTGTTGAGTGCATAAATATTTACAATTGTTGGAGTGATCCCTTGATCATTATGTAGTGTCCTTCTTTGTCTCTTGTAATAGTCTTTATTTTAAAGTCTATTTTTTTCTGATATGAGAATTGGTACTCCAGCTTTCTCTTGATATCCATTTGTGTGTAATATCTTTTTCCATCCCCTCACTTTGTCTGTATGTGTCCTGAGGTGTGAAGTGGGTCTCTTGTAGACAGAATATATATGGGTCTTGTTTTTGTATCCATTCAGCCAGTCTATTTCTTTTGTTTGGAGCATTTAATCCATTTACATTTAAGGTAGTTATCGATATGTATGTTTCTATTATCATTTTCCTAACTGTTTGGAGTTTGTTATTGTAGATCTTTTCCTTCTTCTGTGTCTCCTGCCCAGAGAAGTTCCTTTAGCATTTGTTGTAAAGCTGGTTTGGTGGTGCTGAATTCTCTTAGCTTTTGCTTGTCTGTAAAGGTTTTAATTTCTCCATCGAATCTGAATGAGATCCTTGCTCAGTAGAGTAATCTTGGTTGTAGGTTTTTCCCTTTTATCACTTTAAATATGTCCTGCCACTTCTGGCTTGCAGAGTTTCTGCTGAAAATTTAGCTCTTAACCTTATGGGGATACTCTTGTATGTTATTTGTTGCTTTTCCCTTACTGCTTTTATTAGTTTTTCTTTGTATTTAATATTTGATAGTTTGTTAATATGTGTCTTGGCATGTTTCTCCTTGGATTTATCCTGTATGGGACTCTCTGTGCTTCCTGGACTTTATTTCTTTTGCCATGTTAGGGAAGTTTTCAACTATAATCTCTTCAAATGTTTTCTCAGACCCTTTCTTTTTCTCTTCTTCTGGGACACACATAATTCAAATGTTGGTGCATTTAATGTTGTCCCAGAGGTCTCTGAGACTGTCTTCAGTTCTTTTCATTCTTTTTTTCTTTATTCTGCTCTGTGGT
Source organism: Mesoplodon bidens (assembly GCF_964165515.1). Taxonomy (NCBI): domain Eukaryota; kingdom Metazoa; phylum Chordata; class Mammalia; order Artiodactyla; family Ziphiidae; genus Mesoplodon; species Mesoplodon bidens. Next base: position 35,075,195 of record NC_138160.1, read on the forward strand.
AGTTATTTCCACTATTTTATCTTCCAGGTCACTAATCCGTTCTTCTATCTCAGTTATTCTGCTATTGATTCCTTCTATAGTATTTTAAATTTCATTTATTGTGTCGTTCATCATTGCTTGTTTGCTCTTTAATTTTCCTAGGGCCTTGTTAAATGTTTTGTATTTTCTCCATTGTATTTCCAAGATTTTGGATCATCTTTACTATTATTATTCTGAATTCTTTTTCAGGTATACTGTCTATGTCCTTTTCATTTGTTTGGTCTAGTGGGTTTTTACCTTGCTACTTCATCTGCTGCTTATTTCTCTGTCTTCTCATTTTGTTTAACTTACTGTGTTTGGGGTCTCCTTTTCCCAGGCTGCAGATTTGTAGTTCCCGTTCTTTTTGGTATCTGCCACCAGTGGGTGAGGTTGGTTCAGTGGCTTGTGTAGGCTTCCTGGTGTAGGGGAATGGTGCCTGTGTTCTGGTGGATGAGACTGGATCTTGTTTTTCTGGTGGGCAGGGCTGCCTCCAGCAGTGTGTTTTAGGGTGTCTGTGAACTTAGTATGATTTTAGGCAGCCTCTTTGCTAATGGGTGGGGTTGTGTTCCTGTCTTGCTAGTTGTTTGGCATGAGGTGTCCAGCACTGCATCTTGCTGGCCATTGGGTGGAGCTGGGTCTTAGGACTGAGGCGGAGATCTCTGGGAGAGCTCTTGCCTATTGATATTACATGGTGCTGGGAGGTGTCTGGTGGTCAAATGTCCTGAACTCAGCTCTCCCACCTCTGAGACTCAGGCCTGACCCCCGGCCTGAGCAGCAAGACCCTGTCAGCCACATGGCCCAGAAGAAAAGGGAGAAAAAAAGGAAACAAAGAAATAATAATATAAAATAAAAAAGTTTTTAAAATAAAAAATATTAATAAAATTTGGAAAGTAATAAATAAAAAAGAAGGGAGCAACCAAACTAATAAACAAATCCACCAATGATAACAAGTACTAAAAATTATACTAAGATAAACATAAAAATTAGAAACAAATTAGTCACATACAGCAATCCCCAAGTCTCCAGTTGGTCCCAAAGTCCACCTCCTCAATTTTGGGATGATTCCTTGTCTATTCAGGTATTCCACAGATGTGGGGTACATCAAGTTGATTGTGAAGATTTAATCTGCTGCTCCTTAGGCTTCTGGGAGAAATTTCCCTTTCTCTCATTTGTTTGCACAGCTTCTGGGGTTCAGCTTTGGATTTGGCCCTGCCTCTTCATATATGTTGCCTTCTGGCATCTATTCTTCACCCAGACAGAAAGGGGTTAAAGGAGTGGCTGATTATGGTGCTCTGGCTCACTCAGGCTGGGGTGACGGAGGGGTACAGAATAAGTGGTGATCCTGCGGTGGCAGAGGCTGGCATGATGTTGCACCAGCCTGAGGCACACCTTGTGTTCTCCCAGAGAAGTTGTCCCTCGATCATGGGACCCTGGCAGTGGCGAGCTGCACAGGATCCCAGGACGGGAGGTGTGGATAGTGACCTGTGCTTGCACATAGGGTTCTTGGTGGCTGCAGCAGCAGGCTTAGCGCTTCATGCCCATCTCTGGTGTCTGCACTGATAGTTGCAGCTCGTGCCCACAGAATGAGACTGTTTTAGTAACAAAAGCCATGCAAACTTAGTGGACAAGGGTGAGAGGCAATTAAGAAAGCTTGCTACCAAGTGAGGAAGGAGGAATTCAACAGAGCACAGTGGGTATCAGTTATGTGAAGAATTAATATGCTTTGTGTTCATGGTTCAAGAAACCCAGCTCCTCCATTAAGTTGGTTACACTAGACTGGTTTTCTATTTCTAAACAGAGTCCATAGAGTATCTCTTACCCACAGTCTTCTTCTGGAGACATGCAAACGCATTCAGATCCCAACTGTTTTTGCCCTGGTTGACAGTGGCCTTTTAAGCGTGCCAAGGTATCTGAAACAAAGAAAATGTAGATAAGAACAATGCACAGCATGGATTTCAAGTGATAAGTTTGAATTTAGGAGAAAAGGCAGTGGTGAAATGTTCTTATTTATTTTTTAGAGTTAGAGCGTTCATTTTGGCTTTTCCAAATATGTTGTCATAAAATAGTCCATCTGAAAGGTCCTTTCTAGCTCTAGGAGCTATCGTTTTCCAACCTAGAGCTGCTACTAAGTTCAAAGAACTAAAGAAAATAGAATTGGTGAAATTTTTGCTCATTTGTTATTCAAACATTTATTGAGCGACTATGATTTCCCAGCACCACCATAGGTTCTGGGGATAGTGGGTTAAGAAAAATTTGACCCAGGGACTTCCCTGGTGGCACAGTGGTTAAGAATCCGCCTGCCAATGCAGGGGACACGAGTTCGAGCCCTGGGCAGGGAAGATCCCACATACCGCGGAGCAACTAACCCATGTGCCATACTACTGAGAGCCACAACTACTGAAGCCCACGCGCCTAGAGCCCGTGCACTGCAACAAAGAGTAGCCCCTGCTTGCCGCAACTAGAGAAAGCCCGCGTGCAGCAATGAAGACCCAACACAGCCCAAAATAAAAAATAAATAAATAAATAAATAAAATAAAATAATAAATTTATAAAAAAAAGAAAAAGAAAAATTTGACCCAGATCCCATGCTCTCAAAGCTTCTAGTCTTGTGGAGCAGACAGAAATTAATCAAAAAAACACACTGTATACATAGAATTGTTGCTGTTATTAGTGTTATTAAAGAGAAAGCATATAATCAAGAAAATTGATGTAGCCAGGAAGGTTATGAACAGTAAAATGGGAAGAGAAAAGGGAGTGTGTTTGAAGCAAAGGCAATAGCAGGCATAAACATGGTCAAAAGAGAGGTAATGTGTGACTTTCTTGGAACTGTAAGAAAGCCAGGAAAACAAGGGCATGGAAAAGGTACAGCCAGAGAGATGGCTGTGTGGCAGACTGTGTAGGGTCATAAAGGGCTTTCAAAGTATTTTTGTCTTATTTTATAAGCAGTGGCAACTCTTTGATAGGTTTTAGCAGGCAGTGGTTTGACAAAATCAGGTCTGGATTTGGAAAAACAATTAATTTTGGTTTCTCTATGGAGAATGAATTTGGAGAGGCATGGTGGTCAAGAGAATAGACAATTTATGAGGTTATTATAGGAGTTTGGGTGAAAGAGAATGGTAATTTTGACCAAAGTGCTAGAAGTAGAAATGGAGAGAAGTGGATGAACTTGAGACATTTTAAGCACATAAAATGGATGATATTGCATATTGTGAGTAAGTTATGAGAACTGCCAAGTATAATTCTTAGGTTTATAGTTTGCATAAGAGAATAGATATTGGTGCCTTAAGTGAAATAGAAAATACTAGAAGATGTTAGTTGCAGGGAAGCTATGGTGATGACTCAAGAATTCCTCTCTGCATATGTTGAACTTATAGTCTTTTTAAGACATCCAAACAAAATAGACACATAGGAATTTGAATATTCAAGTCTAAAACTCAGTGGAGAAGTCTGTGATAAAGATTTAAATTTGTTATTAGCCTATAGGGGAATCATTGATGCTATGGGTATGGGTGAGATTCCCCAGCAGAAGAGTGTAGCATGAGGTGACGGGACAGATCTGAGCCTTGAGGAACTCCAACATTTAAAGTCCATGCAAAGGCAGGAGCCTGCCAAAAATAGAGGGCAGCAGCCAGAGAGGTAGAAGCTAAACCAGACAGCACTGTGTCTTGGAAGCCAGGGAAAGAACGAATGTGCAGAAGAAGGTCAACACTGTTGAATGCTGCTGAGAAGGCAAGGCAGATGAGGACCAAAATATTGTCTATTCTCTTTAGCAATATGGATGTCAGTGACGACAATCGTGTGAATGGATTTGGGGGGATAATGGCTTGAAAGTCAGATTTTTCTTATAAGAATCATCAATGAAGAAATGCGACTCCCAAATGTGACAATTTATCCCTATGATATTCTAGATATTAGGATGTTATGTGGAAAAAAATAGAATGAAAACAGCAGTAATCCCCTAATAGTGGGAAAACAGACATTAATCAAACAATCATAGTGATGGGTTTATAATTAAAGGCACAGATAGGTATTTTGAAAAAATACAGTTCCAGGAGATCATATCACCAAAAAAATACAACTGAGAAATGTAAGGAAGATCTATAAGGAAATGATGCTTGACCTAAGATGAGCAATTGAATAGTGTGTATGAGAGGAAAGGAGATTAAAGTAGAAGGAAGAACACTTGGATATATTATATGGAAGGGGAAATCTTGGTTATCTTTGCTTTTGTTCAGGCTCATCCAGAGAAGCTTTAGACTGGTTGAATTAAACCTGGAGCTGACATCCTGAGCCTCCTGGATGAAACACAGTCTAGACCTTGGACTGGATCTGACTAATCAGGCATCCACAGAACCACAGTGACCTCTGTAAGCAAGTAGTTGTCAAAGGAGGGCTGTAGGCAGGTATATCAGGCAGGAGGTTTGGTAGGGAAGGAGGTTTATGTAAGAGGCAAAAATAAAGATTTAGAAAATTGGTAGGTTTTCTTCTTTGCTGCTATGCATTTCCATTCCCCATTATTACTCTCTGTTAGGACCCTCATTCCATCTGGTGAAATTTGGCTCAGAACTTTCATGAACATGGAAACCTATAGCTGCTGGTAAGGTCTCAGATACTAAGATTTCCATTGACATGGGCTCGATTTTCTTTGGTTTCTGTGTGGCCTTTGGCTTTTGTAAATAAATCCACACTTAGGTCAAGGAGGGACTCTAAGCTATACATTGTTTCCAAAGAGCATCAACTTTCAAGCACACAGAGCATTGTTCCCTCCCTACCGATTTGACATTATCAATGACCACCTGCAAGGACTCTTTGCTCCCTCACTAAGCATCAGGTGGAAGCCCAAACTGGCCCTCAGCTGCCCATGCTGCCTGCCCTGCACAGTTTTTGAGTAACACGGAAATGAGAACATTGAAAATTTTAAGTGCTGAGGGCAAGGGGATATTCTGGAGGTGTTGATTTCTTAGAGGAAGGGAAAAAACTAACAGTGGAGGTGTGCAGTATCTCATTTCTTCAGGAAGCAAAATTCTTTTTCACATTGAAAGAATTAAAAGTCTTCCTGGCCAACAAATGACCTGAAGTCTCTTTATCACACAGCTCCTCCCACATTGACAGGAAAGAGTGCTCAGTTTTATTGATGATTTTCTTTCTTTTTCTGTGACTCCCTTCATTGATCTTCCTGCCAACGTTGTTGAGAGGAAGTATATGAGATAGGATATTTCTTTCCTTTATCTCGATGTAGAACATTTTGTTATCTCTCAGTTTGGATAATAATTTTAATTTCTTTTCCAAACACGGAGATGTGTGTGCATTTGTGTGTGTGTGTGTGTGTACATATGCTGTTATTTTTATAAAGAGGAGGATGCTACCTAAGATGCCCAGAGGATCTTAACTCTCTAAACCCTGTGGTCCCCAAATGCATTCATACCTCTGACATATATGATCAAGAGTCGTGTGAAACCAAGCCACAATACTAACCTGAAGTTCTCACAAATTTCCATGGGGTCTCTTTATCAATAGTTTTAAGGTTATATAATAGGTTAAGTTTCCCCTTTTCCTTCACACATGGTAAAAGCCCGGAAGAGGATAAAGAAGTCAAGATGGCAGAGAGCTTGAGGAATTATCAGAGCTGCTGCACAGTTCTTGTTTGACCCAAACTGTCTGACTTTGGGTCTAATTTAGCCTCTCTGTGCCTTTGGTTTTTCCTTGACAAAATAAGCTCAATCATATCTGAGCTCATCAAGGATTCTTTGATTAAAAATGAGACATTATTTGAAAAAGCATGTTGAGAAATTTGGAAGCTATGAATTAGTAGAAGCTCCCTTAACTGTCCTCTAAGTAACCAACAGGCCAGACTAACCAGGGTTTTCAGCTACTCCATGCCAGCTGCCTGTCCAACACTGAGCTGCAAGCTTTACAGGCTCCTCTCTTCCACAGCTTCACACTTCTGCCCCTACCAGTCCAACTATAGACTTACCAAGAGTCAATTTTGTTTGTTTCCAAGTCTATTTATGCCAGTTACTATTGTAATTGTGTAAGTTGATTAAACATATCAACTGATAAAGGAGGAAAAAACGTTATTTTTATAAAAACTAAGTTGAAAATGCTGAATAATTGAAAGTGGTTTGCAAAAATTTTGCTTTGAATTAATGTGGATGAGACTACTATAAAAGATTAAGGAAAAATAAAAGCATTTTGTAGTCAAATTTGCTGCAAAAGTTGCCTTTAAGCTTTCACCTCTCTTCAAAAGAGAGATAATTCTCAACTTTGTCTGTATCTGGATTAACTCGGAGAGATTTTATACAAACACAAAATATTGGGCCTTCCCAGCTCAATGGCATCAGAACCAGGGGATGGGACTTAAGCAGAGGTGTTTCTTAAAGAAGTGTCCCACTTGGAGTTAAAAAACCCATTGTTTTAGAGAAACTGATATGGGATAACATAGATGATGAATTATGCATTTGTTTTATTTGAGAAAAATCTTGAAACTCAAATCAGGAGACCGTTTAGGAACTAAGAGGTTGGTCCTATGTCAGAAAATTGGTGAATATTTGTGTATTTCTATGTTCTAAGTTAAAATAAAATGTTTAATTAAAAAGTAGTGTGGACTACTTTTCTATGGCTCGCCACTTGAACTAAATTTTCAGTTAACCATCAATTCTGATTTTTTCATATGAGAGCGCTTGCACTCCCTCAAAATCGTGAAGTATTAAATTGGAAAAGAAAACTGACCTCACAGTCTAATATTTGAAGATATTCACTTGACCAGTAGCTACTTATGTGCTGCCTGACCTCATCATCGACACGGGGTGAAATACAACCCAGCCCATCAGTGGAATCTTCTTAAGAAATAACTCCTCTGTAGATGCTACACGACCAACCACAAAGGACACCACCTTAGCAGACCCCAGTATACTGAGCAGCTACTCACCTTTTTCACAGGTGAGTGAGCTTGAAATGGGAGGTGTCCAGGAATCCCCACTGCATGTGTACCTTGATGGCCCAGCAACAACAAAGCCTCTGGGGCAGGTTAGCTCAATGGATTCACCAATTTTATATAATGTCTGAAATGGTGACAGTGTCAGTACTTCCTGCACCACTGGCTTGAGGCACTCTGTCCCTGCAGAGAGAGAAATATTTCAGATGTATTTGGTGGAGCAGAATACTCAATGAATACAGGCAGATTTTGTGCAATCCAAGAAGTGATTTTAATATGATTTACTGCATTGGTTCAGCTTTAATGCTGCTTTTTGATGAGAAAGACTGGGGGTTGAGGATCCCAGTTTAGAAACTGGGAAACTGTCTTTAGTTCCATTAACGGAAGAACTTGCTAAGGAACTGGCTTCAGATACTCCTTTAATTACATCATTGGGAGCTTTTCAATAAATAATCTTTTCCACTCTTCTCCCCAGTGAGTTTTCCCAAAAGCAAGTCACCACATTGTGGGTGACACAGAGACAGGATGTTCTAATTGACACTGGTCTCAACTTTGTGTCATGATATTCCAGAATAACTCTTTGGAGTCCCCATCTGAGCCTTGTTTGAATCGCATTTGACTTTCCTGAAACATGGGTATGTGGGGAGCCTGCAAACTCCTCCTCTCTCTTTGAGCAAAGGATGTGGATATGCTCCAAGGAGAAAATTGCATTTCACAAAAAATTCCATCTCTGATACACAAAGAGTGTAAGTATCAGCTTCCTGGAACTCATTATTTCACATTTCTTTGTACGTCGGGCAAGGCAGATGCCTGTGGTTAGATGCAGTTAGCAGACTTCCCAGATTTCTTCTTAAACACATGCCTCACAGTCCTGCTAATATGCAGGAGCAGGAAAACTAAAATATGAAGATAGTTTGAAATCTAATTTGAGCAGATGAATCCTACTTTCTGCCTTACTAAACATTTTCACCAGTTACTAAAAAATAGTAAAGTGTACTAATCTAAGGGTGTGACTCTTCTCTATCTATTTGGGGCACATCCATTCTCTAGCAGAGTCATGTGGAAGGCCTGCCCAGTTCTTACGTTGGCATTCCACATCTCCTCGCCTCCAGGTTCTGTCTGGTAAGCAGCTGAAGTACTGGTATCCAACAGGTTTGAAACCAGTAAGGCATACAATTTCAACTTCTTCCCCAACGGAGTACAGTTTCCTTTCATTCTAGAATTAAAACAGAAATCAGCACATTACTAATGTTATGAATAATACCTTCAAACACGTCGGGGTCCTCCTGGATTCTTTCTGTTCCTTCACTCTTGTATCTACTCAGAGTCTGCTCAATTTCTACTTCTAAATATCTCTCAAAATTCTCTCCTTTCTTTTGCCATCATCATTATCTTTGCTTACAGCATGTATTATCTCTCACCAGGACAACTATCTAATCGGTCCCTCTTCTAATCCAGCTTCCATATTGCTGCTTAAATTGATTAGAATATATATATTTATTTTAATTAATAACTTGCTCCCCTCTGTATATGAGATGGCTTACTATTGCAAGAAAAAGAAAACTATATACGTATCCTGTAGTGGCTATAAATGGAATAAATAATGTATCCTGCATACACAGCAAATATATGCAGAGGCTATGGTAACACACTGACTACAAATCATTTGAAAGTGTTCCTAATAACCTATTGGTCATCATATACTTTCCCAGTTAATGTGTAATTAAAGTACAACTCCTGGCATTTGGGGTTCACTAAAAGATTTTAAAGATAAGATGGGTTTTATATTCTTAGCTTGGAATATGAGATTTAACCCACTTCCCCATCCTCACGTCTTGTCATTTCCTCCCATACAACCTATGCTCTAGCAAAACAAAGCCATGTGATATTCTTTGCACATAATACTCTCATGCCTCCCTGTCTTTACCTGGCTGTTCCCTCTATCCTCAACATCTCTCTTCCATTCTCTCAAGACCCAACTCAAATAGAACTTCCTCTGTGGAGAATCTCTTTCATTTCCCCAGCTTCATCAGGTGTACCATCCTTTCAGTACTGGGGGGAAACTTGTACAAAGCTCTAATTTATGTTTATCACATTTATCATCCCTGCCCCTACACTTGAGTGTCATTTCTATTACCAGGTCTCCCCTCACAAACCTTTACACGGGGCTTAATAACTCTTTGCTGAAAAAAGGCAAAACATTCTGCTTCTTAGGAAGACAGTAATGTAACAGTAACGTAACTCTTTCCTTACCTAGTGGGAGACAAGTACAAAGAATTGACTAGGAAATTATTCTCTGAGAATCAAAGTTGGGAATTTTGAGGGAGGTGAAAGCTCGATCATCAACATTTGTTATTACTTGGCCACGTGATTCAACTTTTCTCCTAGAAGATGATTAATTTCCTGAATACAAAAAAGAGCATTCCATCTTTGGTTATTATGGGTATGGCTGTGTTTCCAAGGGAAATGGCATGATGAGTAGTATTAATGATCTAGATGTTTTATTCAAAGGCTGCACATTTTCCCTGCACATTCATCCTGAAATAAATTATTGTCATAAACTTCTGCTTCCATTTCTTTTATGAAGCTATAACGTATAAGTGTATGCTGCAACCATCAAGCTTTGTCCAACATATCTGCTAGACCGACTAAACAAGGACCCTTAGTCACTGTCACTTGCCAATGGGGGTAGGACTTGTGTCTTGGTCACTGAAAAGATATCTTCATGTGCAATGACATGATTGCTCTAGCCTGGAATGAGGCATACCTGCCTCTGTTTGACTCCATATAAGGGGCATTTTGCTACTAAGAATCTAGAAGGTACTCATTAGGAAAAGTTAAAATTGTATTACTTTTGAGCAAAAACTATTGTCAGGTAGGAATTAGGCCTTTAATAAAGAACAAATTAAAACAAGGAGTGAACTTATTCATGGAAATGGAAACATATAATCTAATTTTGTAAAGAGTCATTAGAAGAATGAATCACTGTTTAAACCCTTTGTGTGTTTTTAAAATTAGAATGTCAATCATTTTAATACTTTATTTAAGCAGCTGGCACAAATGGATTAAAAATTATTTAGGTATCTGGATCTGACAAAATGTAATTCTGAGGATACTGTTGTAGGGCAGGAACTGGAAAACTTTTTCTATAAAGGGCCTTGATCATCAATTGCAGGTCAGGCAGTGTCTGTCACCTTGTGTCATGGTTGCACAAAACAGCTATGGTCATTATGTAAACAAAGTAACGTGGTTGTGTTCCAACAAATTTCATTAAAAAAAGAAAAGAATACAGCGGGCAGGCCAGATTTGGTCTGTAGGCCATAATTTGCTAACTCCTATACTAAAGGATTCGTTTCCAAAGTGTGATTTCTGAACTAGCAGCATTGGTATTACCAGGGATCTTGTTAGCTATGGAAGTTTCTGGGCCCTGCTAAAGACTAGCCTCTAGTGCAACTGGAGTGTGAGAATACCTGGTTCTAGAGTAAAGACTAATTGACATTACTCCCCCTCCAAAATATTTCCTCCCCCTCACACCTTTAGGCCTGGTACCTTATACATGAACAGAAGATGAATGAACAGGGAAGATACATTAGCCCCAGACTATGCTCCATGGATATTTATTTGCTGGCCCTGGAGAATCGAGGGTATTGATTTTTGATCATAAATACGATACAGTTGGAAACATTAAAGACCTTACTGGGTTTAAGAAAGGTAAACTTTTTTAAAAAAGGTAAAATTGATTAGGTCACATGCCTCCTGTGATCAATTTTAAATATTATCTATCTCCTGAAAGTTTATATCTAAAGCCACAGAACTGTCTAACAAAAAGTATTTAGTTGTTTTTAATCATAGAAACATATAGTGGTTAATGAAAAAAGATAAAATTAAAAGGTATTAAAACTGTACTGACTGCTTAAGAGTTCTATAGGTTTTTAACCTAAGAAGCCATTACAGACTCAACACCTCCTATGTTACAGTCAAGACTAGTTTGTTTCTCTGATAAGCTCAGATTCGGAAATAAACAGTCAGATCTTAGTTGCAGATTCCTACAGAAGTCATCCAAACCATTCTCCACTCACATAAATGTACCACCACACGAGTTAGTAGTGCCAAGGCACACAAAAGTGTGTGTGTTAGTTTGGTCTAACAACCAGGTATGAGGACACCTCCAGGGAATTCACAGGGAAAAGTGATGGAGCCTTTCTAAATATTCCTTTTTTACTTTTTAAGTCAACAGGTATTAAACTAAGAAAAAAATAACTCTAAATAAAAGAAAGTGCATGTTTCCTAAGTTCTATTTTTTTTGGATTCCAAACCTAAAGTAAAGGTCAGGATGCTTACCCGGATAAATGCATTTTCTGGAGGGACTGGTTGAGGACACCCTGAATCTGATTCTAATTCAGGAAGGTCTATTTCTTTCACTTCCTCATCATCACTGATGCATGGTTGTCCACTAAAAGGGAAAAATAAATGTGTGTATAATACAATAAATATGTGTATATATATATATATATATATATATATATATATATATAACATTTACATGTTTGTGTATATACATATATGATTGTGTATATACACTTTATATATGTGTATGTATGTATATATATATAGGTATATAATACATTTAAAAAGGAGAAAACAGAGAGAAAAAGGGGTAGCAGCCGATCTAACACCTCACTGGTATGTTGTGTTGGAATAGGTAAAATTCTAATCATTTCTTTACTTAGCAGTAAGAAAATAAATATCTTAACTGTCTAGTTTAGTAGCAGTGTTTGGGGGAGATGCCCTGCTCTCTCCCCGTATCCATCCTTACTCGTTCTGCATTATGGAAAATGTGCAGTGCTCCACTTGCTGCCTCTCCCCCTCACAGCTTTTCCCTCCTTGCTGGGGGGCAGGGTTGTTGCATTCTCGGGTTCTCGATCTCTTGTAAGTAGCATCACACGTGCTCCAGGAAGACCAGCAGCCCCAGTTCCCGTCTACAGCATCTGGAACACAGGAAGACCCACCCACCGATCATGGTGCCTCTGGGAGGATTGAGGCTTTGAAGCCAGGTCAACTTGGCTTCCTCACAGTTTAGCTGTGGGAACCTTTGTGGAATATCATAGGGTTATTGTGAGGATTAAAAGAAATTATCTGCGCAAAGGGCCTGACATATCACCTGATTTCCCTTTCCTGTTCCCACAGCCTGAATAAAATGGCAACAACTATGAATCATTTTCAACTATCAGCAACATATCACACACATACATATATACATAAATATATGTATACATGTGAACTTCTTCCAAATAGAATATATATAAAATTACATTTTTAAAGGTAACAGACTATATTCTTACTCCTATGACCTATCTTCTTTCTAAGGAGGGTTAGAGGTAACCATAAACATTGCTTGGTCCTGTACCCTCATTCGACATTATAATGCACAAGAGGTTTATAACAAGAGCATCACATATTTTACTTTATAGTGTGTTTTATTATTTTATTTATTTTATGTTATAGGCATTGTGCTGTATATTTTTTATATATATACACATATATAATCTTTGGGTATATAGTGGCATTATCCCCATTTTATGGATGAACAGATTGAGGCATAGAGAGGTTAGGCGACTTTCCCAAGGTCACGTAGCTGGTAGGTTATAGCTGAGATTCATACCAGGACTGTTTGACCTTTGAGTCTAACTTTCTCCAGGCATATTTTCCTTGTGAGTTTGCATAAGGTGGAAATTGCTTATGCAGTTCTCTTATGCAGAGAAGTTTTGTTTTGTTTTGTTGTTTTCATTGACCAACCTACAATACCTTTGGGAGTGGAAAGCTTCCTACCTCATAGCAAGTTACTGACACTTACTAGATTTGTAATCCGGAGAGCGCCTCTCACAGTTCTCACCATAGGTGCCGCTCTGGCACACGCACAGACATTCGGTCCCTGAGAGCGTGGGGTGGCCATTATTAGGGCATCGAGCACATTGACAGGGGTCAAACTTGGCTGCATATTCTTGATAAGCTCTCCTGAGGTTGTTCCGTCTTGTCACCGCACAGGGGATATTTCTTACCAGGTCTGTAATGGGAGCAAGCTAAGAGCAGATGGGAGAGAGGAGGTCCAGTCAGAGTCACATCTCTTTGGCATATGTTGCCATCATCGTCCAATTCCCATGGAATGAGAAGCAAGGTCTGGAAAATCCCACACTTCAAAGGGATTGTTGTAGAATATGGTATATCTGTCGATTGGACTAGTGGAGAAAAGCCCTCCCCATGAGGGCGGGGGAGCTTCTTTCCCTTCTACAGTGGGTAGAGCAGCTATCTGCAAGGTTAGCTGGCTTCTGCTTTCCCTAAAGCATGGCAGGTGTAAAGTATTTGGAGCTTACTTTCCTCGGAATTCTACTATGGAGGAAGCCTCACATGAGGTGTCGCTTACTTGGATTTACATCGACTTGTTTATTAAGCATCAAATGCATGCATCAAAGTACTGAGAAAAGTGACCAAGAGTTAGGCAGCTCAGGAATGCTTTGCTGAATGCTCATCCAGTTTGACTCAAGGAGAAAAATCTGGAAAGGCTGAAGAGAGGCTTTCAGTGTTCTTTGTTTTTCCAGGGACACTACTACTGGCTTTTGATGGAACCAGATGAGAAAATGTGGAGAGATAAAATAGAGAAATGAACTTGCTGGCAGGATCAATAGAAGAATTACAGTAACAAATATGGAATTAACACAAAATCAGGGCTCATTTTTTTTTAAACATCTTTACTGGAGTATAATTGCTTTACAATGGTGTGTTAGTTTCTGCTTTATAACAAAGTGAATCAGCTATATGTATAGATATATCCCCATATCCCATATCCCACCCTTCTAGGTGGTCATAAAGCACTGAGCTGATCTCCCTGTGCTATGTGGCTGCTTCCCACTAGCTATCTATTTTACATTTGGTAGTGTATATATGTCCATGCCATTCTCTCACTTCGTCCCAGTTTACCCTTCCCCCTCCCCATGTCTTCAAGTCCATTCTCTTCGTCTGTGTCTTTATTCCTGTCCTGTCCCTATGTTCTTCAGAACCATTTAAAAAAAATTCCATATATATGTGTTAGCGTATGGTATTTGTTTTTCTCTTTCTGACTTACTTCACTCTGTACAACAGACTCTAGATCCATCCACCTCACTACAAACTCAATTTCATTTCTTTTTTATGGATGAGTAATAGTCCATTGTATATGTGTGTCACATCTTCTTAATCCATTCATCTGTCGATAGACACTTAGGTTGCTTCCACGTCCTGGCTATTGTAAATAGAGCTGCAATGAACATTTTGGTACATGACTCTTTTTGAATTATTGTTTTCGCAGGGTATATGCCCAGTAGTGGGATTGCTGGGTCGTGTGGTAGTTCTATTTTTAGTTTTATAAGGAACCTCTATAGTGGCTGTATCAATTTACATTCCCACCAGCAGTGCAAGAGGGTTCCCTTTTCTCCACACCCTCTCCAGCATTTATTGTTTGTAGATTTTTTGATGATGGCCATTCTGACCAGTGTGAGGTGATACCTCATTGTAGTTTTGATTTGCATTTCTCTGATGATTAGGGATGTTGAGCATCCTTTCATGTGTTTTTTTGGCAATCTGTGTATCTTCTTTGGAGAAATGTCTATTTAGGTCTTCCAGGGCTCATGTTAATTAACATTTTAAGACCTCAGATGAATGACTGTCTAGTGCAGTGTATGACTCACAAGTGCCCAGATGGACCTCATTTTCCTACCATAACATGTAGAGCTCCAAGTATCTTCACGCTACGTGTAAATCATTCTGCCTTCATGATGATTGAACTCCTTTATTTTCATTTAAATGAAATGAGCAGAATAGCTCCTTAAGGGGCTTTTAAAAATGTGCTTATGTTTTAGGCAAAACTGGCTCAAAGTGGCATATGACTGATTTGTGGACAAAGTATTTCATACCTAATAAAAATCACCCTTTAATGTAATTACAACAAATATAAAACTAGTAAATTTAATCAGTGGTGATAGAAACAGAAAATCAAATAAGTCTAGAATCCCATTTACCCCACAGAGCTATAAATGAAGATTTAAGAGAGCTCATCAAGTAAAGAATTGCAAGAAAAGTACAGAAATCCAATTTATTACATACATGGGGAGTAGAACACTACTCCAGGTAAGTTTAGGTAGTTTGGTGCACTAAACTCCCTCTTCTGGTATTTAATGTGTGCTGGGAATTCTAAATGCTGTACTACAAAATGCTTGTTTGAACAGCATAAACAAGAGATGTGTAATTTAATGGTTTTTAAAAAGGTATGTTGTGCATACACACTAAAGAAAGACATTTCTTTTATCATCTGAGAAGAAAATGGAAAAGGAATTGTGTGATGTACAGTTTGGGCTGCCAGAGAACTTCCTTAGCTCTTACCCATAAAGCTTTTCTATCTTACCTTAAAGTCAATCACAGTAGGATTTTCCTTCACTGATTCTAACCACTCAGAAAATGTCTTCTCTTCTGGACCAGAGCTCCCTTTCTCCCACGCCAAAGTTGCTGCATACTCACTCCTCCCGCCTTGAACCAGGGATATGGATTTCTCTGATCCCTGCATAAACGAACCTGCAAGGTAGTTCAAGAAAATTACGCGTTTAATTTTATTGCAAATTCAAACTTGAAAGTAAAGCCTATTTGCACAGGAGAAAGAAGCAGATGGTAGAGTCATGTAGCTCAATTAAGTAAACAAGTGAAAAGCAAGAGAACATGTCTCTTGTCCTTATAGGGAGTTTAATAATAGAAATGATAATAATAGTGCCAACAGCTACCACTTATTAAGCAACACATGTATGCCAGGCACTCTGCACTCATTATTTATGTAATTCCCTTAACAACCCGGAGCAGTAGGTGTTATAAATATGGACATTGAAGCCAGAAGTAATTTGTCCTGGAACACATGGATACTAAGGGGGCGGAGGGGGGCTGGGATGCAGATGTAGCCCAAGGCCTGAGGACTCCGTCTCCTGCTCCTTGATGCCAAGCCTCCCACTTTTGACTTATATGGGTATATGTCTTGGGCCCCCGGAATAACATAAACCACATGGTTTCTGGTACCCAATCAGTTGACTGCCATGCCATAACTGACTACAATTACAGAAAAATGTTGATAGAATACCTTTAAGCTTAAAGACAGGAGTAAACGTACAGCTAACCAAAAAAAAAAAAAAAATTAAACCTCAAGTTAAAAGTTGGCACAATGTTGCTTTAGAGGTACTGGCATTTACTCTATACAGCACAGATCTTTCATATAAAATTTCAAAACAATTCCTCTTAACTAATGGTGTCTTTAATATGGGTAGGAACTGAGTAATAAGAAATTATAGTGAGAAATAAAATCAAATGGAAAAAAGGCTAGTGATATGGGTAATAGTTAATGACATTAATCTGGTGTCTGTTCTGGAGTGTCAGTAAGGATCAGCCATGCCCCTAACTGTTTAGAAATTCTACAGTAAGAGAGTCTAGGATGATTAGAACAAGGGATGAAATATTCTCTCTATGAAAAAAGCATGGTCCTTTTCAAAGTGAGCTGCTTAAGAGGGGTATAAGAAGAAATTTTTAGAGTTTTTTGCATTTAATTTTCAAATAAAATAAGGGAGAAATTATTATTTGCCCATATATCATATACCTATTGACAGTGACTCTGACATGCAGATTGATATATGTCATAAATGGATTGACACTGGTAAGAGCTATATATGATAAGCATGGGACCCTGAAGAAAGAACTAGTTAAGTCTATTTACTATTCTATTAGCTACTTTGAACAGAATGCTTACAAATGAATAAATTGCTTAAAAGGATTCAAGAAAGAAAATGCAGACTGAAGATGATACCAACAGTGCAAACATAAGGAAAACAAATAATAGAAGGAAGAACAGACACTTGTATTTCTTCCACAAGCTTCTCATCAATCACAACATGAGTTTGACAGCAAGCCACTCTCAAAACATATCAAAAATTTTAAGGAATTTTATGAAGTATTATCATTATGATATGAGCAAGACAAGGAAAAAGTCTGTTTATTTCATATAGATTATCTTTTGATATTTTCTATTTTGCACACTTGTGTATATTTTTGTCCATAATGTATTTTTAGAATAATATATTTATAAACATTTGTTAGTAAGTGTACATATATTAGGGATATATCCTCAAAAAAATTTAATGGTACCATTACAGATTATAAAAGTTTGGAGTCAAATGATTTAATCAAAGTAGCTCAGAGTTAGAAATAGAAAAATCTAAGTTCTTTTTAAAATTTTTATTTCTTTTATACAGCAGGTTTTTATTAGTTACCTATTTTATACATATTAGTGTATATATGTCAATCCTAATCTCCCAATTCATCCCACCCCAGTGTTTTCTCACCTTGGTGTCCATACGTATGTTCTCTACATCTGTGTCTCTATTTCTGCCTTACAAACTGGTTCATCTGTACCATTTTTCTAGACTCCATGTACATGCATTAATATACAATATTTGTTTTTCTCTTTCTGACTTACTTCACTCTCTATGACAGTCTCCAAATCCATTCACATCTCTGCAAAAGCCCCAATTTCGTTCCTTTTTATAGCTGAGTAATATTCCATTGTATATATGTACCACTTCTTCTTTATCCAATCGCCTGTCGATGGGCATTTAGGTTGTTTCCATGACCTGGCTATTGTAAACAGTGCTGCAGTGAACACTGGGGTGCATGTGTGTTTTTGAATTATTGTTTTCTCTGGGTATATTCCCAGTAGTGGGATTGCTGGGTCATATGGTAATCTTATTTTCAGCTTTTTAAGGAACGTCCATACTGTTCTTCATAGTGGCTGTATCAATTTACATTCCCACCAACAGTGCAGAAGGGTTCCCTTTTCTCCACACCCTCTCCAGAATTTGTTTGTACATTTTCTGACGATGCCCATTCTAACCAGTGTGAGGTGATACCTCTTTGTAGTTTTGATTTGCATTTCTCTACTAATTTGTGATGTTGAGCATCTTTTCATGTGTCTCTTGGCCAGCTGTATGTCTTCTTTGGAGAAATGTCTATTTAGGTCTTCTGCCCATTTTTTAATTGAGTTTTATTTATTTATTTATTTATTTATTTTTTGCGGTACGCGGGCCTCTCACTGTTGTGGCCTCTCCCGTTGCGGAGCACAGGCTCCGGACGCGCAGGCTCAGCGGCCATGGCTCATGAGCCCAGCCGCTCCACGGCACGTAGGATCCTCCCAGACTGGGGCACGAACCCGCAGCAGGCGGACTCTCAACCACTGCGCCACCAGGGAAGCCCGAATTGAGTTTTATTTTTTAATATTGAACTGCACGAGCTGTTTATATATTTTGGAGATTAATCCTTTGTCCGCTGATTCATTTGCAAATATTTTCTCCTATTCTGGGGGTTGTCTTTTCATCTTGTTTGTAGTTTCCTTTGCTTTGCCAAAGCTTTTAAGTATCATTAGGGTCCATTTGTTTATTTTTGTTTTTATTTCCATTACTCTAGGAGGTGGGTCACAAAAGATCTTGCTGTGATTTATGTCAAAGAGTGTTCTTCCTATGTTTTCCTCTAAGAGTTTTATATTGTCCGGTCTTACATTTAGGTCTCTAATACATTTTGAGTTTATTTTTGTGTATGGTGTTAGGGAGTGTTCTAATTTCATTCTTTTACATGTAGCTGTCCAGTTTTCTCAGCACCACTTATTGAAGAGGCTGTCTTTTCTCCATTGTATATCCTTACCTCCTTTGTCATAGGTTAGTTGACCAAAGGTGCGGGGGTTTATCTCTGGGCTTTCTATCCTGTTCCATTGATTTATATATCTGTCTTTGTGCCAGTACCATACTGTCTTGATTACTGTAGCTTTGTAGTATAGTGTGAAGTCAAGGAGTCTGATTCCTCCAGCTCCATTTTTTTCCCTCAAGATTGCTTTGGCTATTTGGGGTCTTTTGTGTTTTCATACAAATTTTAAGATTTTTTTGTTCTAGTTCTGTAAAAAATACCATTGGTAGTTTGATAAGGATTGCATTGAATCAGTAGGTTGCTTTGGGTAGTATAGTCATTTTCACAATATTGATTCTTCCAATCAAAGGACACAGTATATCTCTCCATCTCTTTGTCTCATCTTTGATTTCTTTCATCAATGTCTCATAGTTGTCTGAGTACAGACCTTTTGTCTCCTTAAGTGGGTTTATTCTTAGGTTTTTTATTCTTTTTGTTGCAATGGTAAATGGGATTGTTTCTTTAATTTCTCTTTCTGATCTTTTGTTGTTAATGTATAGGAATCCAAGAGATTTCTGTGCATTAATTTTGTATCCTGAAACTTTACCAAATTCATTGATTAGCTCTAGTAGTTTTCTGATGGCATCTTTTGGATTATCTATGTATAGTATGATGTCATCTGCAAACAGTGACAGTTTTACTTCTTTTCCAATTTGTATTGCTTTTATTTCTTTTTTTTTCTCTGATTGCCATGGCTAGGACTTCCAAACCTATGTTGAATAATAGTGGCAAGAGTGGACATCCTTGTCTTGTGCCTGATCTTAGAGGAAATGCTTTCAGTTTTTCACCCTTGAGAATGATGTTTGCTGTGTTTTTGTCATATATGGCCTTTATTATGTTGAGATAGTTTCCCTCTATGCTCACCTTCTGGAGAGTTATTATCATAAATGGGTGTTGAATTTTGTCAAAAGTTTTTTTCTGCATCTGCTGAGATGATCATATGGTTTTTATTCTTCAAATTGTTAATATGGTATATCACATTGATTGATTTTCATATATTGAAGAATCCATGCATCTGTGGGATAAATCCCATTTGATCATGGTCTATTATCCTTTTAATGTATTGTTGGATTCTGTTTGCTAGTATTTTGCTGAGGATTTTTGCATCTATGTTCATCAGTGATATTGGTGTGTAATTTTCTTTTTTTGTAGTATCTTTGTCTGGTTTTGGTATCAGGGTGATGGTGGCCTTGTAGAGTGAGTTTGGGAGTGTTCCTTCTTCTGAAATTGTTTGGAAGAGTTTGAGAAGGATGGGTGTTAGCTCTTCTCTAAATGTTTGATAGAATTCACCTGTGAAGCCATCTGGTCCTGGACTTTTTTTGTTGGAAGGTTTTTAATCACAGTTTCAATTTCATTCTTTGTGATTAGTCTGTTAATATTTTCTATTTCTTCCTGGTTCAGTCTTGGAAAGTTATACCTTTCTAAAGAATTTGTCCATTTCTTCCAGGCTGTCCTTTTTATTGTCATAGAGTTGCTTGACTTGTGACCCAAGATGTGATCTTCCCTGGAGAATGTTCCATGCACACTTGAGAAGAAAATGTAATCTGCTGTTTTTGGGTGGAATGTCCTATAAATATCAATTAAACCTATTTGGTCTATTGTGTCATTTAAAGCTTGTGTTTCCTTATTAATTTTCTGTTTGGATGATCTGTCCATTGGTGAAAGTGAGGTGTTAAAGTCCTCGACTATTATTGTGTTACTGTCTATTTCCTCTTTTATAGCTGTTAGCAGTTACCTTGTGTATTGAGGTGCAGCTATGTTGGGTGCATATTTATTTATAATTGTTTTATCTTCTTCTTGAATTGATCCATTGATCATTATGTAGTGTCCTTCCTTGTCTCTTGTAACATTCTTTATTTTAAAGTCTATTTTATCTGATAGGAGTAGCACTTACTCCAGCTTTCTTTTGATATCCATTTGCATGGAATATCTTTTTCCATCCCCTCACTTTCAGTCTTTATGTGTCCCTAGGTCTGAAGTGGGTCTCTTGTAGACAGCATATATATGGGTCTTCTTTTTGTATCCATTCAGCAAGGCTGTGTCTTTTGTTTGGAGCATTTAATCCATTCACGTTTAAGATAATTATTGATATATATGTTCCTATTACCATTTTCTTAATTTTTTTGAGTTTGTTTTTGTAGGTCCTTTTCTTCTCTTGTGTTTCCCACTTAGAGAAATTCCTTTAGCATTTGTTGTAAAGCTGGTTTGGTGGTGCTGAATTCTCTTAGCTTTTGCTTGTCTGTAAAGCTTTTGATTTCTCCATCGAATCTGAATGAGATCCTTGCTGGGTAGAGTAACCTTGGTTGTCGGTTCTTTCCTTTCATCACTTTAAGTATGTCATGGCAGGTGGATTCTTAACCACTGTGCCACCAGGGAAACTCCTGCCTTTTCATTTTGTCTGTCTTTCTGTCCATAGGTTTTTTGTTCCACAGGCTGCAAGATTGTAGTTCTTTTTGCTTCTGCTGTCTGTCCTTGTTGAATGAGAGTATCTAAGAGGCTTGTGCAAGCTTCCTAATGGGAGGCACTGGTGGTGGGTAGAGCTGGGTGTTGCTTTGGTGGGCAAAGCTCAGTAAAACTTTAATCCACTTTTCTGCTGATGGGTGGGGCTGAGTTCCCTCCCTGTTGGTTTTTTGGCCTGTGGCAACCAAGCACTGGAGCCTAGAGGCTCTTTGGTGGGGCTAATTGTGGACTCTGGGAGGTCTCAAACCAAGGAGTACTTCCCAGAACTTCCACCGCCTGTGTCCTTGGCCCCATGGTGAGCCACAGCTGTCCCCCATCTCTGCAGGAGACCCTGCAAGACTAGCAAGTAGGTCTGGTTCAGTCTCCTATGGGATCACTCCTCCTTCCCCCTGGGTCCTCATGTGAGCACTACTTTGTGTGTGTCTTCCAAGAGTGAAGTCTTTGTTTCTCCCAGTCCTGTTGAAGTGCTGCAATCAAATTCCACTAGCCTTCAAAGTCTGATTCTCTGGAAATTCCTCCTCCTGTTGCCAGACCCCCTGGTTGGGAAGCCTGACATGGGGCTCTGAACCTTCACTCTAGTGGGTGGACTTCTGTGGTATAATTGTTCTCCAGTTTGTGAGTCACCCACCTAGTGGTTATGGGATTTGATTGTATTGTGATTGTGCGCCTCTTACTGTTTCATTGTGGCTTCTCCTTTGTGTTTGGATGTGGGGTATCTTTTTTGGTGAGTTCCAGTGTCTTCCTGTCAATGATTTTTCACAGTTAGTTTTGATTCCTGTGCTCTCGCAAGAGGGAGTGAGCACACGTCCTTCTACTCTGCCATCTTGAACCAGTCCATCCAAATTTATGTTCTTAAGTGTGCTTTGCTTTTAGAAAACAGCATAAATGCGTCTTTGTTTTTAGGCAAATTGTCATTGTGATTAATCAGCATTAGTTGAGAACCTGCTATAAGCCAGGCACTAAAAACTTGGGTTGGGGAGTTGACACATTCAGGAATATTAGAAATGTGTCAGCTGGGCAGGATTGGTAGTTGATTAACCAGTTTGGAGACTATTGCAATAGTCTCTGATTTTGCAGTGTCCCTACAAGCTGAAAACTAGAATTCATATTTGACATTTTCTCATCTCTATGTTGGATGGATTTTATAGTCGAGTAGTTTTTTTTCAGTAAGTATTCAAGAATGAATATTTCCAGAATTCTCTCATGTTTTGAGATGTCTTTCTGTTACCTCTACATATGAACATATTTTCTTTTCTCTTTTAGAAATTTGTGGACATTGCTCTATCATCTTGTAGCTTTGCATTTTGTCAAGAAGAAGTCTGACACCAGCCAGATTTTGTTGTTATTCTGTAGGGAAATTGTTCTTTCAGCTAGGATACTTGAATTCATTTTAAAAATCTTTGTATTTAGTTAATTAACTAGAATTTGTCTTGAAATTGTATATTTGAACAATATTTCTCATACAAATAATCAAGACAAATTTCTTCCTTTATTTCAGGGACTTTGTATATATATATATATGTATGTATATTTATATATATTTTAAAAAATAGTTTTTCTGTTTCATTTCTTAGGCTCTCTATTTCAGGAACACTAATTCCCATCTATTGAATTACATTTATCATTCCATTTCCATTAGATATTCTTTAATAATGGTTAATATCTGGATTTTTTCTCTGCATTCATTATGAATTACTTTAGATCTTTTCTTTAATAATTTTATCTTCAGACAATTATATTTTGAAGTTGCAGTGTCTATTTATAGCTATAATGGCAATACTTTTCAATATTTGTTGTCTTTATACCTTAGCTTTGAAATCTTCCTTTTCAATTAATTCTTATATTTAATGTTTTAATCTCTGAGCTTTTGATTTACTGAATTCACATTCTTATTAAATTATTCTATTGCAAAACAAACTGGTATAGAATCTGTACATTCTTTGGTTTGTATTACTAGGTTGATTGCTTTGCATACTGTTCTTTTTTTGGGGGAGAGTAATACAAATGTGTAGTTGTCATATCAGCTCTCATTTTGCTTATGCTCAACATGGGCATCCACATGTAGACCATTGATAGGCTCTGATATTTAAAACTACCTATTTATTATTATAGTAAATATGATATTATTATCTGTTCCTTGGCTGTCCTCCCATGACAATATAAACTTCATATTTTGGGAGTTTTTGTGGTTCTGATTTCCTTTGTTCTGAGCAGAAGTAGCAATCAGTCAGGAAGAGTAAGGGAATAAGAAAACTTTACACAGAGGAAGGAGTTATTTATAATGGTAAGGCACAGAAGAGAGCATGACTTATTTAGGAGACTACATAAAGTTTAGCTAGGCAGAGAGAGAGGCAGGAACCTATCTTCAAGGCTATTTGAAACCATGACAAGTTTAAGGCATGAGTGTTTCATGATAAGATTTGCCTTGGAGAATATTCCTTTAACAGAAAATGTGTAGAATAGATTGGAAGAAGGCAAGACCAGAGGCAAGGGAACCGAGTTGGGAGGCCTCTGTGGTAATCCAGGTTGGAAATGATGAATGGAAGGCATGTCTATGGAAATGAAGAGCTGGGGAGAACTGGGAGAAATATTAAGGAGGAGGAATGACTACTTATTGGATGTACAGGCTAGAAAGAGGGAGGGAGAAATCAAAGACAGCACTCAGGTTTCTGGCTTTGTTGCCTGAGCCTTTTTAATGTACTTCTCTTACAACTAATTTGTCTTTTTAAAAAAAATTTTATTGAAGTATAGTTGACTTACAATGTTCTATTAGTTTCTGGTGTACAGCAGAGTGATTCAGTTTTTCATATATATGGATATATACACACACACATATATAATTCTTTTTCATATTCTTTTCCTTTATGGTTTATTACAAGATACTAAGTATAGTTCCCTGTGCTATACAGTAAGACCTCGCTTATCTATTTTATATATAGTAGTTTGTATCTTCTAATCCAAAACTCCTAATTTATCTCTACCCACCTTCTCATTTAATAACCATAAGTTTGTTTTCTATAATATGTCTGAGTCTGTTTCTGTTTTGTAATAAGTTCACTTGTATCATATTTTAGATTCCACATAGAAGTGATATCATATGGTATTTGTCTTTGTCTGACTTACTTCACTTAGTATAATAATCTCTAGGTCCATCCACATTGATGTAAATGGCATTATTTCATTCTTTTTTATGGCTGAGTGGTATTCCATTGTATATATGTACTACATCTTCTGTATTTTTAGTGATTGTCTATATGTATCCTTACTTTGTAAGTTCCTTGACTGGAAGACCTAGTTCATGCCCATCTGTACTTTACAATGCTTAATACTGAGTTTGACCGATAGGAAGAATCAGTAAATGTGCATTCAGTTAAACAAACTAAATAGGAGATAAAGAAAATCTTAACCATGTCCCCTTTTAAGTAGTACTAATATTTGATTTGCTCCCTTCCCCCACCACACATAGGGCTCTGAGGTAAACAAATGAAACTAATGAAAAGTGAAAAATAGTGTAGTCACAGTCATGTGCAATATGGTAGTTAAATTACTGCCAGTCAGGACGCACTGGGTAAGCTGCTAAGAGAAAGCATTGTTACCTCCATGTTTCTCTGAGAGCTTGTTAGTGGTGCACCGGTATTCCACTGTTTTTTTCTTAAAAAAAAGGAAGCGTTTTGTTGTTTCAACCCGGATGCAGTTTTGGGCTTCTGCCTTCGTTAAACCTAGGAAAAGGAATACAAGCGAAAAACCCTGAGAATGTACCACGGACAATTCAGGGAAGAGGAGCATGAGGCTCTGGGCACTTGGGGAGCTACAGGTACTCCATATCAGCACACAACTCCTCCAGTTCCCGTGGGCTCAAATGATTAATGGCTTTTACTACAGAGGCAGTCCTTCACAGGCCCTGGGACATGCTGAAGAGAAGAGGTATATATGAGTCCCTGCCGTTTCCCCCATGGGGATCATGTTAGCATCTCCATGTTGCCTACACACAATAAATCTCTAAGCTTTCCTGTCCTGCTGGCCACTGCCCTTGTATAGCCCCACAAGTCAAGAGATGAACACATGCTCTGTTTGGTGCCCCTCTGACAGGTCTTCTTTTGGGGTCACAGCTGATTCTGTGAGAACTGAGTCCATTTCACTTCTTCGCCTGTTCACCACCTAAAATGTAGATCTCATTGGTCACCTCTCCTTCCTGGAACACTCGGCTATGCTTCCTTTCCCTGACTTAGCTGCTCACTCCACCTCTACCTCCAAAACCCTTTCATTTTACTATCAGAAATTCTGACTTCCTGACTCATGAACTCTGCTTTTATGTCCTCGATGACTGTTCGCTCTTTCTCCTCATCTTAATTCAAGCCTAGACTTGATATATTTCCACTGTTGTATCCAAGGGAGGTTGATGCTGCCTCATTCCCAGCCTCTTTAGGAGTTGGACCTGGGCTTGATATCTTCCTAGTTTCCCAGTGCTGCTTTCATAGGATGACACTCCACAGTTTTATAACTCTTGTAAAAGTCTTGATGCTCTGAAGCTCAGGACATCCAATTCTAATTCCTTTGGTCTTCATTGTTCTTATCTTTTAACAAACTTCGAAGCATCATTTGTTAAAGATTTTGGTATCTGAATCAGTCTTTTCCACCCCAATGTTAACCATTATTCTTAATGACTTCAAAACCGATGGGGATGTCAGGGATTGAGTGGGACAGAGCACAGAGAAACAGGTCTGGCTGTTTGGAGGCTAAGTTGGTACTGCTTATCTGGGGTAATGTGAGGAGAATAAGTGTTTCCTTTTTTTTTTTTTTTTTTTTAACAGCTTCCCAAGTCACCTGACCTGGTACCCAAAACACCTAAATTAGAATCCAGTTTTTTTGATGTTTAGTTAAAAATTGCCTTGAAAAATACAAGCTCATGAGAGATAGAGCTATTATGTGAGCTCTTAAGCACCTTAAAGCAAAGTAGTTTATCAGATACTGATTCTTAGGGTTGCAGGTTACAAGAGGCAGGGAAGAATATTTTCAGAGCTGGATGTGGCATGTGAGTATGATGCTGAAAGTTAAACCTGAGGGCTCAGATCACCGAGGAATGAGGCTGAGTAGATGGGGATGGGGCTTCCTACTTCACCGTTTTTTCAATAGTTTGACCCATTCAAAGAAATATATTACAGGTTGGAGTAAAGAATTCTTGGTTTGATGGCTGTTTTGGTCAGACTGAATAAACACAACTCATTTTTCTTTTGGTAGTATTGTTCTTTTAAGTGGGTCAGACAAATGTTTAGGCCACATGAGGAATTTAATACGTCTGCAGTGCACAACTCTTATCCTTTCATTAAGTTTCTATGATTTATAAGTGAAAATTAAATTATATGTGACTAATTCACTAATTATAACATAATTAATTAACTATTAAGTTAATTACATTTGCTGAGGGTCATAGGAGAACGCTTAAAGATTTGAATGATGAATCTCTCTTATGAGTCATGGTGTTGGTCATGCAGTGATCAAAATATCAAGGCTTTATCAGTGAATTTCTGTGCTGGCCTTTTCTTCTTCACAAGATGTCCTATAGCTTGTGCCTGACCCAATCCACACTGACACAGGAGTTTCTTGATGCTGAAGCACTTGCCCTCTCAAGCCTGAGTGTCCCTCTGATGTGACACAGGGATGAGTATTTCAGAAATGTCCTCAGCTACTCTGACTGGGCAAAGGTCAACAATGTCAATCAAAAATGTCATACTGATAGGGGCTTCCCTGGTGGCGCAGTGGTTGAGAGTCCACCTGCCAACGCAGGGGACACGGGTTCATGCCCCGGTTCAAGAAGATCCCACATGCCGCAGAGTGGCTAGGCCCGTGACCCATGGCCACTGAGCCTGCGCGTCTGGAGCCTGTGCTCCACAACGGGAGAGGCCACAACAGTGAGAGGTCCTCCTACCACACACACACACACACAAAAAGGTCATACTGATAAATAGTGGGGTGTATAGTTTTTCTCCTCTAATTCAGAGCAGAAAATGACTTCCCAGTCAAAGGACTTTAAAATTACCATCTTGTATAACATGATATTTTAATTGTTTAATGTTCTCTCTGTATTCCTGAAATTCTTTTTACCTTGCATGCTGAAGCAATGGCAACTTTTATTCAAGGTTTAAAATTGACTATGGGACACTGTGCAGTAGAGGAATAAATCAAGGGATGCAAATAAAAAGCAATTTAATTTTGTTTTATTCTTCTTGCACTAGAGAAAGTGCTATGAAGTATTCAAGTCATTTAAAAAAAATTAATGACAAGGGATATAATTCTTATTGAATAAGGCAAATAATTCTTATTGAATAAAGCAAATAAAAACTAAGCCTAAATCTAACTCTACATTATCGAGAAGTAAGGGGAGAAGGACTGAAAGAGGGAAAAGGGAGGAGGCCAGAATATGTATTCATCTGAAGAGTGGGCAAAAACAGGTAAGCACACCCACCAGAGAATACCATTTTATTGAGATTTGTTTCTGTCTGAGTGAGCTTCATCTTAACCACAATTAAAATTGAGCTCCAATATTATTATTGTGACTCAGAGAAGTATATATATACACGGAAATGCACATATTTAATGACTATAAGAATATATATTATATATAAAAATATTGAATATAAGGATATATATCTTATTTAATATATTAAATATAAATATATATACACATACTATAAATACTATGTATATATATAGTGTGTGTATGTGTACATATGTGTGTATGGTTATATATTTCAGTTTTATATCATATCTCAAACTCCCTTTCTTTCTCTTATTATGTGTGGCTCTGTGTCTGAAGTCTCTATTTTATTTAAAGAGAAAAAGATAGAAGGTGAGAATATTTCAGGAAGAAAGTATAGCTCATCACTCTTCATTTTTGTTATGGGGCTTCAACTATTAAAATGCTGGATGGTTGACTAAAGATTCACATCGTTCTTTAACTGACCTGAACTCTAAGCCTTTAGAGGCTTTGCTGTGAATGCATGATGAGTATAGCTTATCAAGTGAGAAATTATTCTTGGCTACAGCAGCAGTGACCAGAATAATTTTATCCCAAGGGTGAGGTGAAACCAAGTCAAGGGCCAGAGACTTCCCCGAACGATTTTTGCTCATCATAAATGTTGATGAAATTCATCAAGCAAACATTGCTCCAGTGGAAAGGATAACGGTAAGGAAACATAAGAGGCAGGCAGTGTGGAAAGCCCATCACAGCATAAGCCTTGGATTTCAGTAACTCTGTCAGGCAAAAAATTTTGAAGACCTTCTTACTGAAAATCTTTCTCAAAGACATTTATCCCATCTCCTTTCTTAAAAAGCAGATCTTGATGCACATCTGATCAATTAAGGTTTAGAAGGACTCAGGGAAGCCCCATTAAACATTACCATTTGCCATAATGAGATATAAGAACAGAAGGATTGAAACTATAGTCACCTCAGAGTTGGCTTGGTGTCTTTTAAAATAAATTCTTAATTTCTTTTGTATAAAAGTTAAATGATCGGGGCTTCCTTGGTGGCACAGTGGTTGAGAGCCTGCCTGCCGATGCAGGGGACATGGGTTCATGCCCCGGTCCAGGAAGACCCCACATGCCATGGAGCAGCTAGGCCTGTGTGCCGTGGCCGCTGAGCCTGCGCATCTGGAGCCTGTGCTCTGCAACGGGAGAGGCCACAACTGTGAGAGGCCCGCATACCGAAAAAAAAAAAAAAAGTTAGATGACCAAGAATTCTGATTTATTTAGGGGAATCTGTCAGTTGGGTTCTGGTTATTATACAATTTCCTAGCCATGTTCTCAAGATAGAAGCACCACAAGGATGCTGTGTCATTTCGCACAGGAGCCTGAAAAATTTCACACAGGAGCCTGAAAAATTTATACAAGGTACTTAAGTAATAGTAATTAATATTGGCAATCTAGGATAATAAGCAACCAAGATTAATTTTTAACCAAGGTTTATATTGTTATTTTATATGTAAGCAGAAAAATATCACTGCTTATATCCCAAGATATAAAATTGCAACCTTTCCTCAAATGAAAGTGCTTCCCATCTGGTTTCAAGTTTTGTCACCAGTAGGTGCATATCTGGCCGATATTAACTTAGTCCCTTGTCAAGTCCTTAATTGCTTTTCATCCTTTGCCCTTGACTTTCAGTTAAAATCATTAAAAGAAAAAGAATTAGTCTAGTGGCTAGGACTTTGCGCTTTCACTATTGAGGGCCTGGGTTCAATCCCTAGTCAGGGAACTAAGATCCCACATGCTGCTCAGCCAAGGAAAAAAAAAGAAAAGAAAGAAAGAAAGAAAAAAGACTGTCAGTGGATTTGCTGTAATTACAGTTTTATAAAATTATTATCTCCTATAAAATTGCTATAAGTAAATTATCCTTTAGAGTTTAGTTCCAAGACAAATTTTGTTTTCCTTGAGGTGATGGCATGCATCTCTCTTTAGTTTACCACTACTAAGCAGCTTATGATGTTCTTAATGTCAGGAAATTCTGGGTCAAATCTGATGTCCAAAGAGGTGAAGCCTATTTATTTTTCCTTCTTCTTTATGTCTGAATTTTCTATTTCTATTTTATTTCCTTGAGTGTGTACTTTTTGGTTTTTCTTCATATCATTTTGGAAATAAAGCAGGGTCAAAATAAAGTCAATAAAGAAGAACTAAAAGGATAGAGAAATAGAAAAATGTATTGCACACTATCTTATCAGTTAAAAATGAAGGTTGAAGAAAGCGAACCTGAGTTCTTTAGTTCTTCCTTGCTAAACTGATAGAGGAGATCATACACGCCTCCCAGGGAGCCAGAGGTGAAATAGTGAGTCCCGAAGTCATCAAATATCCGGCTGTATAAAGCAGAGTTGTATTCTAGAGGCAGATGGTTAAGTGCTTTCAAAAAGACATCAGAAAGCTGCAGATCTTTAGTTTTCATTGTGAAATTTAAGACTTTTATCACTTTATGGATCCTAATAAAACTGGAATCCTAAATGGAAGAGGAGAAAGGATTAAAAAAAAAGAAAAAGTTTATTAAAGGTAATGAAAGCTTGAGGGATCAAGCAGTAAATGTTTACCATCCGCTTCATTCTAACCACAGCATTACAACAATTATTAACTCTCCATTGCATGTTCCCACAGACAAAATGATAATTTTCATTTTATTTTTTTCCAGTACCTTTTCCTCAGATGTTCAAAATGGTAAACAGATTAAGATGACCTCAATCATGTAAACTGTGTGACTGAGGCATGTGCTCTCTACCAAAAAGAGATCAAGTATCAAAAAGTAAATCTTTCGGGCTTCCCTGGTGGTGCAGTGGTTGGGAGTCCGCCTGCCGATGGAGGGGACATGGGTTCGTGCCCCGGTCTGGGAAGATCCCACATGCCACGGAGCAGCTGGGCCCGTGAGCCATGGCCACTGAGCCTGCGTGTCCGGAGCCTGTGCTCCGCAACAGGAGAGGCCACAACAGTGAGAGGCCCGCGTACTGCAAAAAAAAAAAAAAAAGTAAACATTTCTTTCTTGATGGTCAATTGTGGGTGCACCCCTACCACGTTATTATTTAGAAAGCCTAGCTAATGCAAATAATTGAACAAAGATTGTGTAAATTTTCAACTGGAAGTTACACAATGAGATTCAAGTCATCACTTTGTCATAGACTCAGGAAAAGCATGTCAATTCTCTGGGCCTCAGTTGTCTGGGAAATGTCACCTGCTGCACAGCCTTCATCTGTGACATTTCACACCCCTTTCAACTCCAAAATGTTATGACTTAAAATTACGTAAGGAGTAAAATTAAACAAAATTATTTGTATTCTCTCTCCTCTATCAGTAAACAGAAATATTTGTTTGGAGGTTCTTTTTTCTTTAATTTTCTTTTGTTATGTCAAATTAATTTAGGATTAGGTGATTGGTATTATGCCCCAAATTTCATTCCATTATACTGTCTTTCTCCATAGCCACTGTTTTATGTGTGTATCCATGTATACTGTTCTTTTAAAAAAATTTATATACTGTAAAGGATTACTCAATTTTAGCAAATTGTAAAGTTTAAGTAATAAAAAGAGAGAGGGGCATATTTTAGCCAAAGTTCTTTATTAGTTAAATTGTTAAATTTATTAAT